>NW_007258133.1:0-1676 GCF_000164805.1 Carlito syrichta | reverse complement strand
TAAACATGATTCCTCCCACTGACGTGGACCACCTTTGAAGTACCAACTACTATTCTGAGCTGAGGCTGCAGTTCTGAATAATACAAAATACCTCACAGAGTTTAAGAGGAGAGAAACAACTATGCCTTCCATATGCCAGTTTCTGTACTCAAGACTGCTGCTTTCTGACTCTCTCTCTCTCTCTGATGATACTGACAAAAATGTTGGAGGTCATTTGTGGAAATTATGGATTAATGTTATAAGAAAGTTATACATTATTCACACATTTGCATATTTGTCTGTGAATGGTGGACAAATTAAGTTGTATGTTTGTGTATATGTATGTGCCACACAGACTTATTAGTTAGGTAACCTGGTTCAAGTTACAACTCTGGGCCTCAATTTCTCATCTAAAACTGGGAGTTATCATAGTACCAGTCTCCCTTGTGGGGATTAAATACTTGTTAATAAATTAGCTTAGTGCCTGGCACAAACTAAGAGTTTAACAAATGATAGCTAATATGTTACTATTATTATTAATACACAAATATTATTATTATTATTATTATTATTTTTGAGTTAGAGTCTCACTCTCTTGCCCAGAGTAGAGTGCAGTGGCCGCTCCCGGCCACCATAGCCTCAACCTGCTGGGCCTGGCGATCCTTCTGCCTCAGCCTTTCAAGTAGCTGTTACTACAGGCGTGCGCTACCACACCCGGCTAATTTTTTGATTTGTTATAGAGATGAGGTCTCCCCTAGTTGCCCAGGCGGGTCTCGAACCCGCAGGCTCAGGCAATTCGCTCATCTCAGCCTCCCAAGGCGCGGGATTACAGGCTGAGCCACCGAGCCCAGCTTTATAGATATTATTTTATACATATTTGCCTAATATTCCCTAATGGGATAAAATAAATAATTGTGAATCTCATTTTGCTTCATTTATTTAACATGTATTAAATACTTTACCATGTGCCAGGCCCACTGTGGAAGATTATGTTTTTTTAAAAATGGCTACAACAGTATCTCCTATACTTGTCATCACCCCATCCCATCTACAGGTATAGTCTAATCCCCTACCCTTGAATTTGGGTGGGCTTATGACTTGTCAGTGAAGGTGGTAGAAGTGTGTGACTTCCCCAGACATAAAAGGTGATGTATTTTTCCCTTGGGAGTTGGTGTGCTTTATGCTGTAAAGAAGCCACAGAGAGAGCTGGGCTCGGTGGCTCAGCCTGTAATCCCGCGCCTTTGGGAGGCTGAGGTGAGTGGATTGCCTGAGCCCGCGGGTTCGAGACCCGCCTGGGCAGCGAGACCTAATCTCTGCAATAAATCAAAAAATCAGCCGGGCGTGGTAGCGCATGCCTGTAATTCCGGCTACTCGGAAGGCTGAGGCAGAAGGATCGCCGGAGCCCAGCAGACGAGGCTGCGGTGGCCGGGAGCGGCCACTGCACTCCAGTCTGGGCGACGGAGTGAGACTCCAACTCAAAAAAAAAAAAAAAGAAGCCACAGAGAGAGACCACATGGGGAAGCTTTGTATCTACCTGAAAAGAGAGAGATGCTTAGCTAACCACCTGCTTGCTTCTACAGCTCCTGTCACTATCTAACTACAATCACACAAGACGCCCCAAGCCAGAACAACTAAGTTAAGTCCTCCCCAATTCCTGAGCAATTTCCTGAGAGAAAATAAATGATTGTTGGTGCTGG
>NW_007258132.1:1411-6992 GCF_000164805.1 Carlito syrichta | reverse complement strand
CTGTCATGATTGTGCCATTGCACTCCAGCCTGGACAACAGAGTGAGACTCTGACTCAAAAAAAATACAGAATGTTAACATGGTAAATTCTATATTATACATATTTTACCAAGATAATACAAGCCCAAAAAATTTTTTGATTTTCTACTACTCCCAAAAATATACGTACAATGAAAGACACAGAACTTAACTTCGCTGTGATATGAGTTTCAATAGATGTATTTACCCATGTAACCACCATCCAAAGCAAGACAGTGTCTTCCCATCATTGCCCAGGCCTCTTTCTAAGTTACTCCTCCTGACACCACGGATACTGAACTTCACACAGAGTATGTGTTCTTTTTCGTTTGACTTATTTTCCTGAAAATGTTTTTGAGATTCAACCACTGTTGAATGTATCATTATCTCTTGGTTTAGCTGAATAGTATCCCATTTTATGAATATATCAAAATGTATCATACCACTCTTCTGATAATGGACACTCTAGATAGTTCCGGGACTTTCAATGTTATGAATAAAGCTGCCACATACAGTATGGACACACCTTTTTTGTGGACATATGCTTTCCTTTCTCTTGAATAAATACCTAGAAGTAGAATTCCTTGGTTGTGAGGCAGACATATGCAAAATTTTCTAAGAAACTGCCAAAGGGTTTCCTGCAAGTGGCTGTACCTGTTTACACTCCAGTATCTCCAATCCTCACCAGCATTTGGCACCATCAGTCTGTTTTATAAGGGATGGTGATGGCTTACTGAGCAGCACTCATGATGCGGAAAGAGGAAATAGTTCTTCATAGGACAGCGTTATTAAGGACAGGGTCACTGGCTCCCTGGAGTGTTACTCCTTCTCTCTAAGGCTGAAGGGTTTATAACCGGCTCAGCCATAGCTTAAACGAGGTTCATTTCACTTTTTTCACTTTCTTTACTTTTTTTTAATTGGTAAAGATTAGGGTCTCATTATGTTGTCCAAGCTGATTTTGAACTCCTGTCCTCAAATATTAATTTGATGCCTGCCTTGACCTCCCAAAGTGTTGGGATTAAAGGCATGGTCCACTGCATCCACCCCATTTATTTTCTTTTTTATCAGAGCACTTTCACACACTCTTTCACAGTGAATCCTGATCAAATCCTGGTGAGGAATTCTAATAGCTGTAAAGAGCAGCTCAGAGATATGGTAACGCCATGGTTCACAGGGCAGCCTCAACATCCCAGCCCTCTGAATAAATAGATGCTCCAAATCTGAGCATATCAGATGACCTGTTGTACATAAAAAGAAAGAAAACTGTTGGGAGCCAGCCTTGGAGGCCCGCCTGATTGACAAAGTCCAGGTGCGCTGAGGACCCCCGGCCACAAAGTGAGTCCGGGCAGCTGAGGCCCTTCTGTCTTCTGTCTTTGCTGTTGGTACAGCTGAAGAAATTCCGTGCAGTTGTGGAAGAAGAAAATGGCATGTTTATGTGAAGTACTCACAGCTAACCTGGAAATGTCATGGCTCATTTTTCCATTTCCCACTATGCCGCTTGACCTTTTCTAACATATGCAAGGGTTAAACTCTGAAGCACATCAAGAATTCTTTCTTTCACTTGGTTATAAGTTACTAGATATTGCTTAAGTAATAAATGATATAAGTATATCCACTCCTTATTTGATTTAGAATTATGTAGTTTAGTGTTTAGACATAAGGTTTTTTAAAAGCACAAGTTTATAGTAAGTTCATTATGAATTCATTATAAGTTCTAACACTTACATAGGAGTTATGCAGGTGATTTATAACACTGTTTTCACTGACTTAGGATAAAGATATCTTTAAGGTTTTTACTTAATTCAATAGTTAAAACTCTAAGTTAACATTTATAAAGCGGGTTTTCACTGAACTCATAATATACTAATCAGACACTTTTATGATAACTTAGCTAAAGACAGAAAGCAACCTTGGGGGCCTGGGAAACATTACTAAAAGCTCCTTTTGAGTTTTCTTTAGAAACAAGCATGGCAGGATAAGAGAAAAGTAACGGAGACACCTGGACAAGAAAGGCGATTACAAGCTCTGAAGGTCATAAAGCCCCAGAAGGAAAACTACTACTAAAGCTTCTGGAGACACTTCAAGGACTGTAATTCGGGACTTTGGACTAAAACTATCATCTTTGGCCTTATGAATAAGACTCATTGTCTGAATGTTTACAGGGTTCTTGGCTTGTTTGTTGCTACGACCACTAGATGGCGGTAATTTGTAGAGGATATGAAGCAGGTGTCCGGGTATAATATTTTCATCCTTCACCTATCCGCCTCTCCTTCAGGAAATCTCACGACCCTTGTGGGGTGGGACCCCCGCAGAAAACAAAAGTCAAACAACCGAATGATGCAAGTTGTAATAGAATTGTGCTAGACTTTGTGGTTTCCTACTACATACTTCTTTCTTACTCGTGGGCTGCTTTACAGAAGTCGAGATGAATGGACAACCCCCAGCACTGAAGGAGGTGTGTCCCAAGGACCAAGGAGGTGACCGGTGGCATATGGAGAGACTCCAGGCTCTGTGGAGCGAGAGAAGTTGCGTCCTCACATGCTGCACACCACACAGCTGAGACAATGCTGTTTGGTGAGTGAGGCTCTTCCAGCAGGGGTGTGTGCCCCTGGTCCCTGCCCATCTCAGATTTCTCTTCCATGTTTGGGGGTGTCTGGGAAGAGCAAACACTCCAATGCTGGGAAACCATCCACCCTCTTAACTGGGCCCTTTGTGGCCTCCTTTTCTTCTCGAGAGGACCTTATGTAGCTTTTCAAGTCAGGTGGCTATTCTGGACACATCTCTGTGCTCCAGGACATCTGACATTCAGGTGGGAACTGATCAGATAGTCACAGGGCCACCTTGATTCAATAATCTGCATGTTTTCTTACAGCAGCCCAAAGTTTCTTGCGATAGTTGAATCTAGTAAAATGGTTCTCAATTCTGGTACCCAAGCAGAATCATGGGGGCAGCCCATGCAATGCGTGGGTACAGATGCTTGAGTCCCCACCATTCCCACTTCATTGGTTGGGATGCAGCTTGAGCATGGGAAGGTTTAAGTGCTCTCTGTTAATGCTAATAAGCCTCCAGGGTTGAGAACCACTAGGAACACTCTATCCTACAGTCTTACCTACTTCGGAAAAAGAATAAAACGCACAGTCCAATAATGTAGGGAAGCTTTACCAAACCCTGACCTCCACTTAGAATTAAAATCATAGTGATAGAAACATGAACAGGCTGGGCATAGTGACTCAGGCCTGTAATTGCAGCCGTTTGGGAAGTGGAGGTGAGAGGATTACCTGAGCCCATGGGTTTGAGACCAGACTGGGCAACATGGCGAGACCTCGTCTCTACAATAAATCTAAAAACTAGCCAGGTATCGTGGTGCATGCCTGTAGTTCCAGCTACTTGGGAGGTTGAAGTGGAGGGATCATGTGAACACAGGAGGTTGAAGCCATGGTAGCTGTGGGCAGGCTGCTGTACTCCAGCATGGGTGACACGGTGACACTCCAACTCAATAAATAAATAAATAAGAAAGAGACCTGAGTGGTTTAACTGGATAACCTGCTGGGTAAATTCTACAGAAATTATCCTATATGGCATTCCAATTCCATACCCTATTTAAGAATTTCTCCACTACCAATCTAAGCCCATATGTGAACTCAAAACAGAAAAAAAAATGCTTAGAAAAAAGGGGGTCTCTGGTTGATAAAAAAGAGCCCACAATTGCAAATACATTTGCTAGTGATCAGTGACATTTAGTGAAGTTGGATTTCATATCATATTTTACTTTATTTTTATAGAACTGAATCTTACAGAACGTTATTTTTGTTCTATAATCCCATTAGTCAAAAAATAAATTTATTTCATCCGGAATGTAGTTACACTATAGTCATAAAGAAAAATGGTAGTATTTACAAAGTATTAGCTTTGGGGTATATTTTATAAAAAACACAGCTCACTGTTCTTATCTCAGATTTATCCATTATATAAGTTCTGCTATGAGTTTTATTTATTTCAAGAGTCATCCTACCTTACTGTTTAAAATCAGCTTTCAGAGAACAAATATTTTCACAATTGATAAAACAATTCTACTTCACGTTTAAAACGTCAAGGTCTACATAAAGGATAAGGCACTTTAAATTCTACATAAACAAATAGTAGTTTAATAATAAATAGATAGCAAATCCATTTCAAAGGGAAGGTCTCAATAAAGCCCAATATATTCAGATTAGATTATCAGCACAGATATCGAAAGAGCTTACAGTGAGAAGTAGCTTCCCAAGAAATAATTTACCCCCGATCTTAAAGAGGAAACTCAGAACAACAGCAAACTTCCAACCGTTCTGTTCCCGAAAGACCGGCAGTCAACCACATTCAAAGTACTTCAGGTCATTAGTCTTCTCTTGCTGACGTTTATTGCATCTTCCTCTACTTTCCCTCACAGGGCTAGAGACAGAAACTTTAAAGATTCTCATTGTTCCCACCAGATCTCCATTCTTTTGAATGCTTTAAAAAAACACCTCAAAGGAGGATTTGACTCTTTGTTCACCACGGAAACACCTTCCCATTCATGTAAGGAATGTGCTTGTTTATAAATGATGATACATCATCACCAATTCACTTGGCTTCCATAACCTCATTTCCTTCCTGTGTCTGTCCAGTCACAAATCCATTGCTACCCTGGGGTAGTATATTAACCCAAATCACAGTCTGAATGGCACTTTTTGGCTTGGGTTCCTCTCATTTGTTTATCTTTGGCTGAGCTAGGAAATGCAACTGGAAAATGATTCAGCACAAGCTGTTCAGCTGGGAGCCCTCTCTCTGTCTCATCCAACTCTACCCTGAAATGATCTGAAGTGGCCAGTATAGGATGAAGCAATGCTTATATGGCCCACAGGTGGGGTTTATTTAAGTGTATGCCCCATGGTCTTTCTGAGTCAGCACAGAAAATATTAATACATGACTCTACCCCCAAGCCACAGAGAGTAAGAGCAACACAGCCCCACAACTTGATGCCATGTTTGGGATCTTCTGAGTCCTGATATAGCCCTAAGTTGCCGTGTTTGGGTCTACTAAGTCAAGATATAGCATGAGAAGTGAGGTCACAGGTGTACAAAAAAGAGTCCTGTACATAAACTCAAGAATGAGTCCAAGGCCTGGCACTGAGATTAAAGAGTTTGATTCAACAATTCTTTTATGTCAAAGTCAATGTCAAAACACTTACACTTATACCCAGCTTCATCAGACAAGACAAAATTGGGGTTTCACTTAAAGAATCATCTGACACCCTCAGTAATGAAAGGAAACAGAGGAATCCTAATCAATTTTCCTTTTTTAAATGGCAAGTTAAACTCTTGCCCATTTTTGAACTACTGTTCTATTCAGAGAACTATTATTCATAAGTTAAGTATCCATTTCTAAGTTCTTATGAACATCATGCAGGAGACAGCCATGGAGTACCCAAGCGTTAAGCAAAAGTGCTGGCCTTGTGGTCTGCATCACTTCCCAGGGAATAAACCGGTTTTGCTCAGGCATCGTAGAAGCATTACTGCAAATGCCACCAGCATTATTCAAAGCAGAAT
>NW_007258132.1:0-867 GCF_000164805.1 Carlito syrichta | reverse complement strand
CAATCCCAACACTTTGGGAGGCTGAGGAGGGAGGATTGCTTAAACCTAAGAGTTCAAGGCTGGAATGAGCTGTGATCATGCCACTGCATGCCAGCATGGGTGAAAGAGTGAGACTGTTTCAGGGGGTGTGTGTGGGGGAAACAGTATTTAACATCTGAAGAAAATGCTTAATCCAATCATAGTTAAGTCTTAGCTACAAAACAAATTATTTGCTCATCTTGCTAAAAGAGGAAAATTGTTTTTTCTCCAACAAATAGTGGCAACTATAGTAGATATAGCCTGAGTTGTTAGCTGAAGTTAATGTAGATAAACTCAACTGGCTTAAAACGAGTCATGCTTCAAACTCTTGATTTAATGTTTAAATCTCTAGTGAAATTTCAATGACTATTTTTTTTTCTTCTCCCAAGCAGTAATCATAGTAAAAAAAAGCTACCAGATTGGTAGAACCAGTGGCTCTCTTGCTTTGGGTGTACTGACCAGGTTTTAGATTTATGTATCAGGAAAGCTACGCCCAAGACTTCCTGGGTTCAAGTTCCAGTTCCAGCTCACACAGCAACATGACACTGGGCAGGTTAATTACCCTTTACTTATCTGCAACAAAGGGATGATAACTGTACCTATTTCATAAAGTTTTTATGAGGATTAAATAAATAAAAACTTGATGAGGGTTCAGAATAATTAAGGATGCCGTGTGTGCTCAATAAATGTTCCTTGCATCATAGATATGATTAGTCTCTCAGAAGCAATAGTATTCCTGTGTTTGCATTTAAGTGAGTGTATTTTTTTTGAGTCGGAGTCTCACTCTATAGCCCAGACCGGAGTGCAGTGGCACGCTCCCGGCCACCGCAGCCTCAATCTGCTGGGCTG
>NW_007258131.1:0-13336 GCF_000164805.1 Carlito syrichta | reverse complement strand
GACTTAACTAGCTAAAATAGATAGACAGATGGCTAGCCATCTGAATTAACTGGGTTTTAACTAGCTAACCAGCTGGATAGACACTGACTTAATGTGATGACTTAACTAGCTACCATGCCGGTTGGCATGTGACTTAACTAACTGACTTAACTTGCTAGCCAGCTGGTTGACAGCTGACTTAACTAGCTGACTAAACCAGCTAGTCTGTTGGCTAGACATCTGACTTAAATAGCTGGCTACCTATCTACTCATCTGACTATCATGCTGACTTACCTCGCTGACTTAAGCTAGCAAGCTGGCAAGCCACCTCACTTAACTTGCTAGCAATCAACGTAGCCATCAGGCTAGCCAGCTGAGTTAACTAGCTGACTTGAAAAACCATCCTGCTGGAGAGCAAGCTGATTTATCTAGCTAGCTACCTACCTAGCCAGCTGGCTGACAGCTGACTAAACTAGCTGACTTAACCAGCTAAGAGGTTGGCTAGTCAGCTGACTTAACTCACTGACATCACTAGCTAGCCAGGTAGCTATCTAGCTGACTTAACTAGCTAGCTTCCTTCCTAACTAGTTGGCTAGTGAGTTTTCTTAACTAGCTGAATTAACCAGCTATACAACTGGCTAGCCAACTGACTTAACTAGCTCACTTCCTAGCTAGCCAGCTGACTTAAATAGTTAGCAAGCTAACTAGCTACCTAGTTAGCCAGCTGACTTAAGTAGTTAGCTAACTAGCTATCTTCCTAGCTAAAATGTGAGTTAAATAGCTGTCTTGCTAGCTAGCTGACTTAACCAGTTACATAACTAGTTATCTTAGTGATTACCTAATGTGCTAGCTAGATGAATTAATCATCTGACTTATATAGTTAGATAAAGAGTTGCCTAGTTGACTAAACCTGCTGACTTAACTTGTTAGATATCTGGCTATCTAGCTGACAATCCAGTTGATGTAATTCGTTAGCTAACTAGCTACCTGGCCTAGTCAAGTAGCTGACTCAACCCATTTGCTAACTAGCCAGTTAGCTGACTCAAGTCGCTGAATTAACCAGTTAGTTAACTAGCTAACAACCTGACTCAACCTGCTGACTTAACCATTTTGCTATCTAGCTAGCTGTGTTAACCAGCTGACTAAATTAGAAGCTGACTTAACTAGCTGATTTTGCTAACTGACTTAATTACTTAGCTAGCTGACTGAACTGACTGACTTAACTAGTTAGCTAGCTGAATTTACTACCTGTAATAAATAGTTAGCTAACTATCTAACTGAATAGCCAGCTGACTTAACTAATTAGCTAACTAGTTAGGTAGAAGATTAAGTAGCTGAATTAAATAGTTAGCTAACTAGTGAGCTATCTGACTTAGCTAGCTGACAGTTAGCTAGCTAGTTAGCTAGCTGACTTAGCTAGCTGCCTTAACTAGTTGGTTAATCAGATACTAGCTGACTTAACGAGATGTTTTATGAGCTAGATAACTGTTTAACTAGGTGGTAAATGAGTTAAATAGCTGACTTAGCTAGTTGGTTAACGAGTTAGCTAGGTGACTTAACTTGTAGGTTGAAGAGTTGGCTGAATATTTAACTGGTTTAGCATTTTGGCTGACTTCTTGGTCACTTGTTAGCTGGGTTAACAAGCTGGCCGAGTAGTTGGCTTACTATTTAGCTGGGTTAACTAGTTGACTGACATATTGGCCTCCTAGTTAGCTTAGTTAAGTATTTGACTGGCAGGTTTGCTGACCTAACTAGTTGGCTGACTAGTTGGCCTGCTACTTAGTTGACTTAACTAGTCTGCCAACTAATTAGCTGATCTAACTTGTTGGCTGACAATTTGGCCCACTAGTCGGCTGATTGCGTAGCTTACTTAATTAGTGAGTCAGCTGGTAAGCCGACAGTTTAGCTCAATTAACTAGTCGATCAGAGAGTGAGCCAAAGGTCAACTGACTTAACTAGTCACTCGTGAGTGAGCCGCCTGGTCAGCTGAACTAACTACTCAGCCGGCAAATAAGCCTACCTGTGCTCTGCCATAACTAGTCGGCCGGTGAGTGAGCCAACCTGTGAGCTGACTCAACTAGTCGACAGGTGGGCAAACGACTAGGTATCTGACCTGTTGGCCTTCGAGCGAGTTGACAAGTTATTTGACCTGTTGGCTGTTGAGCAAGCTGACTAGTTTTCTGACTAGGTTGCATGCAGGCAAGCCTATTTGTTAACTAACATGATGAAAAGCAAGGGAGCCCACTAGATAGCTGACAAGCTAGCAGAGTTACTAGCCGACTAGTTAGCTAAGTAACAAAATGATATGTTAGCTGACTTAACTAGCTAGCTAACTAGCTAGTTGGCTATATAGCTGACATAACTAGCTAGCAAACAAGCTATCTAGCTGTCTAGCTAGCTGACTTAACTAGCTATGTAACTGGCTATTTAGCTGACTGGCTGACTTAACTATCAAGCTGACTAGCTAGCTGAGTAGCTAGCAGACTTAACTAGCAAGTTGACTAGGAACCTGAGTAGCTAGCTGACTTAAGCTAGCTGAATATTTAGCTGACTTGCTAGCTGACTCAACTACTAGTTGGCTAGCTACCTGTTTTAACTAACTGACTAGCTAGTTGACTGGCTAGCTGACTAGCCAGCTGAATTACCTAGCTAGTTACCTTGCTGGCAAGATGGCTAGACAGCTGGCTTAATTAGCTAGGTACCTGGCTGGCTACTTGCCTAGGCAACTGGCTAGTTAGCTAGTGGGCTGGCCAGCTGGCATGCCAGTCGAATTAAATAGTCAGCTACCTAACTGGACATTGGGATAGACAGCCGGCTTACCTAGCCAATCACTCTGCTGGTCAACGACTAGCCAGCCAGCTTAACTAGCTGGACACCTACCTGAGCAGCCTACTAACCAGCCGGTTTAATTTGCCAGCCACCTAGCTAGCCAGTCGGCTAACCAGCTGGCTGAACTAGCTGTCATAACTAGATGGCGTGCTTTCTAGCCAGTTGAACTAACTAGCTTGCCAAATAGCTAACAAGCTGGATATCCAGCTGAATTTCTTGGTGAGTTATCTAGCTAGCCTGCTGTCTAGCCATCTGACTTAAATAACAAGCTACCTAGGTAGCCAGCGAACAAGTCATCTGACTTAACTTGGTCACTTAAGTATCTAGCCAACTGGCTAGCCAGCTGGCATAACTAGCTACCTACCTAGATAGCATGCTGGCTTGTCAACTGACTTAATTAGCTGAATTAACTAGCTAGTCAGCTGGCTAGTCAGCTTACTTAATTGCCTAGCTACCTAGTTAGCCAGCAGGGTAGCCAGCTGACTTAACTAGCTGACTAAACGAAGTATCCAGCTAAATAGCCAGCACACTTAACTAGCTAGCTCCCTAGCTAGACACCTGGATAGCAAGCTGACTAATCTAGCTGCCATAAATAGATGCCTGATGGCTGTCCAGCTGAATTAACTAGCTAACTATCTATATAGCCTGCTGGCATGCCAGATGATTTAACTATCTAAATACATAGGTAACCTGCATGCCAGCCGCTGACTTAACTAGATGAGTTAACTAGCTAGCCAGCTGGCTAGCCAGTGGACTTATCTAACTGAATTAACTAGATAGTCAGTTAACTTAACTGGCTGGCTTAACTAGCTAGCTACCTAGCTAGCCAGTTGATTTAACTAGCTGTGTTAACTAGCTAGCTACATAGCTAGGTATTATGTAGCTACCTGACTAATTAGCTGACTTAACTAGCTAGATAGCTGACATATCTAGCTGACTTAACTAGCTAGCTTCCTAGGCTAGCCAGCTGACTTACCTAGCTGAAATAACTAGCGAGCCAGAGGGCTGCCCATCTGCCCTAACTAGCTTTTTAACTAACTAGCAAGCTGGCTAGACAACTGACTTAACGTGGTGACTTAACTAGCTACTCAACTGGTTAGCCAACTGACTAAACTAGCTGAATTCACTACTGTCCAACTGGCTAGCCATCTGACTTAATTATCTAGCTACCAAGCTAGCCAACAGCCCTGCCAGCTGACTTAACTAGCTGACAAAACTAAGTAGCCAGCCGGCTAGCTAGCACACTTAACTAGCTATCTACTTATGTAGACAGCTGGATAGACAATGATTTAACTAGTTGACATAACTAGATAGGCTGATGGCTAGCCAGCTGACTTAACTAGCTACATACCTACATAGCCCACTGGATTGCCAGCTGACTTAACTACCTAAATGCCTAACTAATTTGCTGGCGAGCGAGCTGACTTAACTAGGTGACTTATCTAGCTAGCCAGCTGAATAGCCACCTCACTTAACTAGATAGATACTCGGATAGGCATCTGGCTAGCCATCTGACTTAACTAACTTACTTAACTAGCTACCTGCTGACTTAACTAGCTGACTTAACTAGCTAGCTAACTAGCTAGCCAGCTGACTTAGCTAGCTGACTTAATTAGCTAGCTACCTAGCTAGCCAGCTGGCTGGCCACCTGATTTAACTTGCTGACTTAACCAGCTAGCCAAATGGCTAGCCAGCTGACTTAACTAGCTGACTCAACTAGATAGCCAGATGTCTGACCAGCTGAATAAACTCGCTGACTTAACCAGCTAGCCAGTGGGGTAGCCAGCTGACTTAACAAGATATCTACCTAGTTAGCCAGATGGGATGCAAGCTGAATTAAGTAGCTGTCTTAACTAGCTAGCCAGCTGGATAGGCAGCTGGCTTATCTCACTTGCTATCTAGCTAGACAGCTGAATAACCAGCTGACTTAATTAGTTGACTTAACCAGTTAGCTCCCTGGCTAGCCAGCTGACTCAACTAGCTGACTAAACTAGTTCACCAGCTGGCTAGCCATCTGACTTAACTCACTCTCTACCTAGCTAGCTAGCTGGCTAGGAAGCTGACTTAATGAGCTGACTTAGTTAGCTAACCAGCTGGCTAGTCAAATGACTTAACTGGTCTGTTCCTTAGCTAGCCAGCTGGCTAGCCAACTGACTAAACTAGCTGATTTAAATAGCTGGCCTGCTTGCTAGTCAGCTGAATTAAGTAGCATGCTATATAGCTAGCCAGCTGGCTAGCCAGCTCACGTAACTAGGTGACTTAACTAGCTATTCAGCTGTCTAGCTAGTTGATTTAAGTAGCAAGCTACCTTGATAGCCAGCTGGCTAGGCAGGTGACTTAACTAGGTTATTCAACTAGCTAGCCAGTGGGCTAGACATCTGACTTAACTATCTAGCGACCTAGCTAGCCAGGTTTCTAGGCAGTTGACTTAACTAGGTGACTTAACTAGCTACCCAGCTAGCTACCAGGCTGACCTTACTTCCTAGCTAACAAGCTAGCCAGCTAAATAGCCAGCTGTCTTAACAATCTAGCTACCTATGTAGCCCATTGTTTTGCCAGATGACTTAACTGCCCAGCTTCCTAGCTAACCAGCTGGCTAGTGAGCTGACTTAACTAGGTTACTTAACTAGCTAGCTAACTAGCTAGCCAGCTGACTTAACTGGCTAGCTTTTCAGCTAGGCAACTGGCTAGCCAGCTGACTTAACTCGCTGACTTAACTAGCTATCATGCTGACTAAACTGGCTTACTTAACCAGCTAGATACCTAGCTATTCAGCTGTGTTAACTAGCTGTCTTAAACACCTAGTTACCTAGCTAGCTATCTAGCTAGCCAGCTGCCATATATAGCTGAGTAAACTAGCTACCCAACTGACATAACTAGCTGACATATATAGCTCGTTTCCTAACCATCCAGTTGACTTAACTAGGTAAAATAACTAGCTGGCCAAATGGCTAGCCATCTAACTTAACTAGCTTATTAACTAGCTGACCATCTGGATAGACAACTGACTTAATGAGTTGACTTAACTACCTTAGCCTGCTTGTTGCCAGTTGACTTAACAAGCTGACATAACCAGCAACTCAGCTGGCTAACCAGCTGACTTAACTAACTGGCTACAATCTAGCCAGCTTGCTAGCCAGCTGACTTACCTAGCTGAATTAAGCTAGCAAGCTTGGTTAGCCAGCTAACTAATCTAGGTAACTACCTAATTAGCCAGCAGGCTAATAAGCAGACTTAACTAGGGGAATTGAACGGCTAGCATGCTGGCTAGTAAGCTGACTTATCTAGCTAGTAACCTACCTACCCAGCTGGCTAGACTGATGGCTAAAGTAGATGATTTAACCAGCTAGCCAATTGGCTATCCAGCTGACTTAATTCTCTGACATCACTAGTGAGGAAGGTAGCTATCTAGCTGATTTAACTAGCTAGCTACCTACCTTGCCAGTTAGCTACCCAGCTCTCTTAACTAGCTGAATTAACCAGCTAGCCAGCTGCCTAGTCAACTGATTTAATTAGCTCACTACATAGCTAGACAGCTGGCTATCCAGCTGACTTAACTAGCTGACTTAACTAGCTAGCTACCTAGCTAGCCAACTGATTTAATAGTTAACTAACTTACTAGCTACCTAGCTAGCCAGCTGAATTAAATAGTAAGCTAACGAGCTAACTACCTGTCTAACAAGCTGACTTAAATAGTTAGCTGCCTAGCTAGCTAGATGACTTAACCAGCTAGCTAACTAGTTAGCTTACTCATTATCTAATGTGCTGGCTAGTTGACTTAATCATGTGACTTAATTTGTTAGCTAACGAGCTAGCTAGCTGACTTAACCAGCTGACATAAATCTTTGACTAACTAGCTAGCTAGCTGACTCATCCAGGTGACATAACTAGTTAGATATCTAGCTAGCCTACTCAAGCAGTTGACTCAACCAGTTTGTTAACTAGCTACCTAGCTGACTCAATCAGCTGACTTAACCCGTTAGTTAACTAGCTAAATATCTGACTCAATCAGCTGACTTAACCCATTAGTTAACTAGCTAACTATCTGACTCAACCTGCTGACTTATCCCATTAGCTAAGTACCTAGTTAGCTGTCTCAAACAGCTGACTAAATTACAAAGCTGACAACTAGCTGACTTGTTATGTGACTTTACTACTTAGTTAGCTGACTCAACTGGCTGACTTAACTCGTTAGCTAGCTGACTTAACAACCTGAATTCCATATTTAGCTAACTATTTAACAAGGTGAATATCTACCTGATTTAATAATTAGCTATCTAGTTAGGTAGTAGACTTAAGTAGCTGCCTTAAATAGATAGCTAACTAGAGAGTTAGCTGACTTAGCTAGCTGACTTAGCTAACTACCTTGTTAGTTAGCTGACTTAGATAGCTGACTTAACTAGTTGGCTAACAAGGTAGCTAGCTGATTTAACGAGTTGGTTAATGAGTTAGCTGTTTTAACTAGTTGTTAAACGAGTTAACTAGTTGACTTACCTGGTTGGGTTACGAGTTAGCTAGGGGACTGAACTTGTTGGCTGACGAGTCAGCAAACTACTTAGCTGGTTAAACACATTGGCTGACTACTCGGCCGACTTGTTAGCTGGCTTAAAATGTCGGCCTAATAGTCGGCCGACTAGTTAGCTGGATTAACTAGTTGACTGACGTGTTGGCCCACTAGCTAGCTTGCTTAACCAGTTGGCTGGCTGTTTTGTTGACCTAATTAGTCAGTTGACTAGCTGGCCAAGAAGTTAGCTGATCTAACATGTTGGCTGAAAAGTGGGCCAGCTAGTCGGCCGATTGGTTAGCTTACTTAACTACTTGGCCATCTAGCCCACTTACCGGTCAGCTGAATTAACTAGTCGGCCGGCAAGTGAGCCGACACATGACCTGACTTAAGTAGTCTGCTGGTGAGTGAGCCGACTGGTCAGCTGACATAACTAATCTGCCGGCAAATGAGCTGACTGGTCCGCTGACTTTAGTCGACTGGCGAGTGAGCTGTCAGGTCAGAAGACTTACCCAGTTGGCCGGCGAGTGAGCCACCAGGTGAGCCAACTTAACTACTTGGCTGGCAAGTGAGCTGAAGTGTGAGCTGCCTTAACTAGTAAGCTGGTGAGGGAGCTTACTGGTGAGCTGACTTAACTACATGACTGGTGAGCAAGCTGACTAGTTAACTGTCCTGTTAGCCTGCAAACAAGCTGAAAAGTGAGTTCATCTGTTGGCTGGTGAACGAGCCGACTAGTTAGCTGACCGGATGGAAAGTGAGTGAGCCCACTAGTTAGCTGAACAGCTAGCTGAAATGGTAGCCAACTAGTTAGCTAAGTAACTAGCTGATTTGCTAGCTGACTTAACTAGCTAGCTGACTATCAGGCTGACATAACTAGCTAGCAAACAGGCTATCTATCTTTCAAGCTAGCTGACTTAACTAGCTAGCTAACTGGCTAGTTAGCTGGCTAGCTGACTTAACTATCTAGCTGAGTAGCTAGCTGACTCACTAGCTGACTTCACTAGATAGCTGACTACCAACCTGAATAGGAGCTGACTTAACTAACTAGCTGAATTGTTAGCTGCCTTGCTGCCTGACTTAAATAGTTAGCTGGCTAGCTAGATGACATAAGTAGCTGACTAGATAGTTGGCTGGCTAGCTGGCTTAACTAGCTATTTACTTGGCTTGCTATCTGGCTAGGCAGTCAGCTAGCTAGCTAGCGGGCTGACCAGCTGGCTATCCAGCTAGCTTTAAAAGGCAGCAGGATGTCTGGACACTCGGATAACAAGCCGGCTTAATTAGCCAGCCACCCTGTTGGTCAGCCGGCTAGCCAGCTGGCTTAACTAGCAGGCCAAATAACTGACCAGCCTGCTAACCTGCCGCCATAAGTTGCCAGCCACCTAGCTCACCAGCCGATTTACCAGCTGACTTAGCTAGCTGACTTAACTAGATAGACATCTGGCTAGCCAGCTGTCTTAACTAGCCAGGTACCTAGATAGCCTGACACCTAACCACCTCACTTAACTCGCTGACTTAACTAGCTAGCCAGCAGGCTAGCCACCTGACTTAATTAATTAGCTACCTACCTACACAGGTGGTTAGCCAAGTGACTTAACTAGCTGAAATCACTAACTAGCCAGGTGGCTAGTCAGCTGACTTAACTAGCTAGCTACCTATGTATCCGCTGGCTTTCCAGCTGACTTAACTACCTAACTAACTAGCTAACCAGCTGACTAGCGAGCTGACTTAATTAGCTGACTTAACTAGCTAGCAAGCTGGCTAGCCAGCTGGATTAACTGGCTAGCTACCCAGCTAGGAAGCTGGCTAACCAGGTGACTTAACTAGCGTGCTTAACTAGCTCTCCAGCTAACTTAACTAGCTGACTTAACTAGGTAGCTACCTAGCTAGCCAGCTGATTATAATAGCTGAAAAAACTACCTAGCTAGCTAGCTAGCTATTTAGCCGAATTAACTAGCTGACTTATCTAGCTAGCTAGCTGACATAAATAGCTGATGTAACTAGCTAACTAGTTATCCAGCTGATTTAACATGCTGAAATAACTACATAGCCAACTGTCTAGCCATCTGACTTAGCTAGCTTTTTAACGAGCTAGCGAGCTGACTAGGCAACAGACTTAATGAGGTGACTTAACTACCTAGCTAGCTAGTTATCCAGGTGATTAACTAGTTGATTAACGAACTAGGCAGCTGACCAGCCAGGTTACTAAACTAGCTGACTTAACTCGTTATCCAGCTGGCTAGCCAGCTGACTTAACTAGCTCTCTACCTCTCTAGCAACCTGGATAGCCAGCTGACTTTACCAGCTGTCTTAATTAGCTAGCAAACTGGCTAGCCAAATGACTTAATTAGGTCAATAACTAGCTAGCCAGCTTGCTAGCCAGCTGACTTAACTAGCTCTCATAACCAGCTGGCCCCCTTTCTAGCCACTTGAATTAATTAGCTTTCTACATAGCTAGCCAGCTGGCTATCTGGCTGAAATATCTAGATGACATATATAACTAGCGATCTGTCTAGCCAGCTGACTTAATTTTCAAGCTACCTACCTAGCCAGCTGGCTAGTCCACTGACATAACTAGGTGACTTATCTAGGTGACTTAATTAGCTAGCCAACTTGCTAGACTGCACATAACTGGCTAGCTACCTAGCTAGCAACCTGGCTAGTTAGCTGACTTAACTAGCTAGCTAACTGACATATTTGACTGATTTAACTAGCTAGTTTCATAGCTTACCAGCTGACTTAACTAGCTGAAATAACTAGCGAGCCAGCTGTCTACCCATCTAACGTTAATAGATTTTTAACAAGCTAGCCAGCTGACAAGACAACTGAATTAATGTGCTGACTTAACCAGCTATACAGCTGAATAGTCAGCTGACTAAAGTAGCTGACTTAACAAGATGGGCAGCTGTTTAGCCACCTGAATTAATTGCCTAGCTACCTAGCTATCCAGCGACTACCCAGATGATTTAACTTGCTGACTTAAGGATGTAGCCAACTGGCTAGCCAGTAGACTTAACTAGCTAGCTACCTAGCTTGAAAGCTGATTTGCCAGTTGACTTATCTGGCTGACATAAACTAAATAGCCTAAAGGCTAGCCAACTGACTTAAGTAGCTACCTCCCCACATAGCCTACTGACTTGTGAGCTAACTACTTAACTACCTAGCTAGCCTGCTGCCCAGCAAACAGACTTCACTAGGTGACATAACTAGCTAGCCAGCTAGCTAGCCAGCTGACTTAACTAACTGACTTAACTTGCTGCCAGCTGATTTAACTAGCTAGCTAACTAACTAGCCAGCTGACTTATCTATGACTTAACAATTTAGCTACCTAGCTCGCCAGATGACTCATCTAGCTTAATTAACTAGCTAGCCAGCTGGATTGCAAACTGACTTAATGAGTTGACTTAACTAGCTCACCAGTTGGTTGCCAATTGACTTAATTAACTGATTTAACCATCTAGGAAGCTGGTAGCCAGCTGACTTAACTAGCTGGCTACATACCTAGCCAGATGGCTAGCCAGATGACTTAATCAGGTGACTTATGCTAGCAAGCTGGCTAGCCAGCTCATATAGCTAACTACCTAGCCAGCAGTCTAACCAGCAGAATTAACTAGGTGCATTGAATAGCTAGTCTGCTGGCTAACAAGTTGACTTATCCAGCTAGGTACATACGTAGCAAGCTGGCTAGAGAGCTGATTAAACTACCTGACTTAACCAGCTAGCCAGTCGGCTAGTCAGCTGATTTAACTCGTAGACATCACTAGCTAGCCAGGTAGATATATAGCTGACATAAGTATCTAGTTGGCTACCTTGCCAGTTGGTTTGCCAGATATATTAACTACCTGAATTAACCAACTAACCAGCTACCTAGCCAACTGACTTAACTAGCTTGCTACCTAGCTAGCCAGCTGTCTTAAATTTTTAGCTAAGTAGCTAGCTAATTAGCTAACAAGCTGACTTAAATAGTTAGCTGGCTAGCAAGCTAGCTGAGTTAACGACCTACCTAACTTGTTAGCTTACTCGTTATCTAACATGCTAGCTAGGTGGCTTAATCAGCTGACTTAACTCGTTAGCTTAACAACCTAGCTGAGTTAACGACCTACCTAACTAGTTAGCTTACTCATTATCTAACATGCTAGCTAGGTGGCTTAATCAGGTGACTTAACTCGTTAGCTAACAACCTAGCTAGCTGACAACCAGCTGAGCCAACCCGTTTGATAACTAGCTAGCTAGTTGACTCAACCAGCTGATTTAACCCATTAACTAGCTAACTACCTCACTCAACCTGCTGACCTAACCTGTTACCTCACTAGCTAGCTAGTTGTATTAACCAACTGACTACTTTAGAAAGATGACTTAACTAGCTGACTTAGCTAGCTGACTTAACTATTTAGCTCGCTGACTTAACTGGTTGACTTAACTAGAAAGCTAGCTGACAACTACGTGAATTTAGTAGTTAGCTAACTATTTAACTAGCTGAATAACTAGCTGAATAACTAGCTAAACTTGTTAGGTAGCATACTTAAGTTGCTGACTTAAATTGTTAGCTATTTAGTGAGTTAGCTGACTTAGCTAGCAGACTTTACTTCGATAACGAGATAGCTAGCTGACTTAAGGAGTTGGTTAACGAGTTAGCCAACTGTTTTAACTTGTTGGGAAACGAGTTAACTAGCTGGCTTGACCAGTTGGTTAACGAGTTAGCTAGGTGACTTAACTTTGTAGTTGATGAGTTGGCAGATAACATAGCTCTTGTAACACGTTGGCTGACTACTCTTCCGACTTGTTAGCTGGTTTAACAAGTTGAACAACTAGTCGGCCGACTAGTTAACTGAATCAAGGTGTTGGCTGACGAGTTGGTCCACTAGTTAGCTCCGTTAACAAGTTGTCTGCTGGTTTGCTTGCCTAAGTAGTCAGCTGACTAGTTCACCGACTAGTTAGTGGTTCTAACTAGTTGGCTTACAAGTTAGATGAGCTAATATGTCAGCTGACATGTTGACTGACTAGTTGGTTGATTGGTTAGCTGACTTAACTTGTTGGGCAGCTAGTTGGCCAACCGATTAGCTGACTTAAATAGTCGGCCAGCGAGTGAGTCGACAGTTGAGCTGACTCAATGAGTCAGCTGGCGAGTGAGCTGACTGGTCAGTTGACATTACTATTTGGCCATCGATTGAGCCAAGTGGTCAGTTGACTTAACTAGTCAGCCTGCGAGTGAGTCAACTGGTGAGCTGACTTAACAAGTTGACTGGTGAGTGAGCTGACTGGTCAGTCAAATTTAGTCAGCTGGCGAGTTAGCCAACTGGGCAGAAGAATTAACAAGTTGACCGGTGAGTGAGCTGACCAGTGAGCCAACTTAAATAATTGGCCGATGAGTGAGCTGATGAGTGAGCTGCCTTAACTACTCGGCTGGCAAGTGAGCCAACTGCTGAGCTGACTTAACTAGTCGGCTGGTGAGCAAGGCAACTAGTTAGCTGTTCTGTTGACTTGTGAGCAAGCAGAAAAGTTAGTTTACCGGTTGGCTGATGAGTGAGACAACTGATTTGTGGACCATTTAGCAGGTGTAGGAGCCGACTAGTTAGCTGACCTGATGGAAAGTGAGCGAGCCCACTAATTATCTGTCCAGCTAGCTGAGTTGTTAGCCAAATAGATAACTAAGTAACTAGCTGATTTGCTAGCTGACTTAACTAGCTAGCTGACTAATTAGCTGGCTATCTAGCTGACATAACTAGCTTGCAACAAGCTATCTAGCTGTCTAGCCAGCAGACTTAACTAGCTAGATAACTGGCGAGTTAGCTGGCTAGCTGACTTAACTAACTAGTTGAGTAGCTAGCAGACTAGCTAGCTGACTTAACTATCTAGCTGTATAGCTAGCTGACTTCACTAGCTGAAGAGGTAGTTGGCTGGCTAGCTGGCTAGCCAGCTGACATAATTAGCTATCTACCTGGTGGGTTAGATGACTAGCCAGCTGGCTTAAGTACTTAACTACCTGGCTGGCTAGCTGGCTAGGCAGCCAGCTAGCTAAGTAGTGGG
>NW_007258130.1:3589-4695 GCF_000164805.1 Carlito syrichta | reverse complement strand
ATTATCATGAGAAATCTAAATATATAATTTTCTCTTTTTACAAAAATAAAATAAATAAATGTTAAAATAAAACATTAAAGGCAGGATGTGCATTAATATCATAATTAGGAGCATTTTTTTGCAGATTTTTCTAGCTGCTGAAATGGCTCTTGTGTGTTCTCATCAGGAAATAAGAGAAAGAGAATTCTTCATCTTCAAATAATTACATAATTTTTTCTCCTGTTTGTGGGGAGCTTTTAAACAACATTCAGGAACTGAAATAATATTTATATATATATTCGTGTACACTCTTTTGCAGAGAGAGTTGTGTTTCTTTGTCTGAAAGAAATTTTTTCTTGTTCATTTGTGTCTTTTCTGTGGTTTTATCTTGGATCTCTAGATCCTTCAAGCAGAGTTACCTGTTTCAGTTTCAAAACTGTCAGATGTATATAGCTCTTGTGCAGAAAGACTTTGAACCAGATTAGAATGATTACTGTAAATGAAACTTTACTGTATCAATTGTCATTTTCTTCCTATTCTTGAGGAATCTGGAGTTTTAATTTTTAATACAAAATTTGAATACAGTAGAGAACTTTTTATGTATGCAATCAATATGCAAATACTTTTCAGATTTATTTGGATTCTAAAATAATGGTGTCACATCAATAAAAATACCTGACTGTTTAGTAGCACATATCAGAACCCAAAATACCAAAACCACGAGGGTAGTTGGTAATGACTGTAATAATTAGCAATATTGGGAAAATCAGGTAGAGGTCATTGTCAAAGAACCTATTAAAATTGAAAAGCAAGAGATTATTGAAAAGGTGACACTGTGGAAACTGTTTCTCTCAGCTCTTATTATGCTGATTTTCTATTCATTTACATTGAATTAGAGTAAAATATTTTGAAACAAATCACTCTAATTTTGAATTCAAGCCTGAAATGCCTAGAGCAGTGACATAAGCCTGTGCTCACTTCAGGGAAGTCTGCTAGAAAAAATAATTTATCTTCAATCCAAACTGTTAGGGTACGGATAGGGTGAGGGTGCATAGAGAGGTGAGAGGCACAGGAGACAGGGCTGCAGCACCTCCAGAGCCAACAAGCCCAGCAGTGCACTCACTGGG
>NW_007258130.1:0-817 GCF_000164805.1 Carlito syrichta | reverse complement strand
TGGCAGAGCTCATGTATTTCAGTGTGGATTCAGACACATAAATGTGTGCTTAAAAGCAATTCAGTGGGTGTGAAAGGAAACATTAGGGAGGGGCAGGTAATTCATCTGTTGAGCAGTTTGTCAAATATTTAGAGGAAGCTGTAATTTGTGAGTCTGACAGAATAAGCCAAGAGCTAGCCTGGAGGGAAAAGAGACAAAGAACAGGCCTGGGTGGATATTTTTGGCACAGGGCTCACATAAGCAAAGTACTGAGGAAAGAAGCAGTCTAGAGGGAGTGGGGTAGCCAGGGGCAGGAGACAGAGAAGAAAAACCTGAGGTTGCAGAGAGATAAGGAAGGGCTCAGAGGGACAGGAGTGAAATAGATACCTGGGGAGCTACAAATAGAATGGTATGGGCCTATCTGAATTGTACATTTCTCTGTAGGTTACATAGAGAATAGATTCAGGAAGGCAAGAGTGAAAATCAGAAGACAAGTCAGAAGTCTAGAGCAATAGGTGGGTCAATAGATGGTGAGGGCCTGACTGAGAACAGCAGGGGGAAGGAGAAGGAAGAGGGGACAGGCCAGAGCACCGAGATACAGCAAAATATGCAGTAGAAGTCCCCCTACTTAACACATCCGTGCTATTAGCTTCAGGCATCTCAATTACTTGAGCCCATCACAGCCTCATAGAAGGTAATCAAAAACAAATATTCCAAGCCTTACATATTACTATTATTCTAGGTGCCTACTTTACTTCAAGAGTCAGAATATTTTGAGACATTTTTCACTATCTATGACCGGGTTTATGGCTCAACATTCTTTATGGCTATAGGCTTC
>NW_007258129.1:180015-188413 GCF_000164805.1 Carlito syrichta | reverse complement strand
TATGGGTGGTTACAGAATTTACTCAACTAGGGAGTTTTCAATTACTGAGGGGCACAAGAATGTGGGTGTGTGGTATGATTAGAAGAAGGTTACATAAGGGAGTCATTTCTAGGCTAAGACGGAAGATCTGTTACAAAGTGCAGTTACTTATTCAGGTCAAGCAAGCTGTTTTAGCAGCCTATTATAGGTTTTGCAGATAGATATTTCATTCCCCCCTTGTAGTTGTTCATGAGTCAATGTGTTGGCCCATTTGTCATAAGTATATTAATATACTGAGGTTTTACATATATAAGTTTTACAGAACTGATATTGTTGTTTGACAAAATGGATAATTTAATTTATTATGCAGGGTCCAATAAGGAGGCCAAGAAGAAGAAGAAGTATGAGGGGTTCACCTAGATTCATAACAAGAGTAGTTAACCATGGGTTTCAATTAAATAAAGCCTGGAACCAGAATTTATTGTTTTTTTGTTTGTTTAAATATTTTTGGAACTTTTGGGGGGTATTTTTAATAATTCCTGATTTGTTGGCATAAAAACAACAAACTTTTCCAAGGGTTACACAGAGTCCCCCCTGAGATGGGAAACATAAATCCAGGCCTTTATGATTCTGAAGGACAACTTCAGTCAAGGATTTTACCTTGTTGTGGAGGTGGCTCATGGAAAATTGTAGATTTCCCAGGTTGCCATTAATTTCCTGGGCAAGGTTACATAAACCCACTTCTTCACAGACCAGGGCTGCAGTGCCAATTGCAGCTGTTTCTGCTATACTTAGCCTGGCTTAGGCAGGTATTACCAATGGAACAGCGCATTTTGAATGAACCATTGGAATGTCAGGGTGATTATGCAAGAGTTCCTTCAAGACCATTATAAGCATAAACCTGAGGTAGTACATGAAGAGTAATATACAAGGTAGGCTGATTAATTTACCTTTTGGTAGTAGCACATTTTGTAAGACCCTGTAAAACTAGCTAACCAGATGTTGGCAGGGGCCACATAGGCCATGGATTTGACCATGAGTAGGGTGAGGTATTAGTGACAAATATTAGAGAATGAAGAAGCTGTTGAGATGAACCCAGGGTAGTGGGTTGATTGGAAGAAGGCAGAGGCTGAGGTGGCTTGTGGTAATCGAACAAGGGATTCTATAGCTCTGCAAATGGCCCTATAGATTTGATTATGGTTTTATAGGTGATTGTTTGCCACTGGATGGTGGATAAGGCACCATGATCATGCCCATTCATGATCATACCCGTTCATATAGAGTTGTACACCCCAGATATTTCCTGTATTTCAGGAATAATGGAGAGGATTAGTAACCTTTATATATATATATATATGCTGTCCCGGGCCAGCACCCAGCCAAAGAGTACTTTCAGAGGTGTTATTAGGCCCCCCCCAATGTAAGTTGCAAAGGTGACACATTTCCAGTCTGGACAAAATAAATTGTTTTCCTGGTTACAGCTGTGGGATTACTGTGGCAGAGATAAAAATTTATGTTCTTTTATAACTGGGGGCTGCCCATTGTTTGCATGATTGGTTATAGTAATGATTTTGTACCATGTTTACCATACAGGCTTCCCAATATACATTACTTTTTTGTTTGTGCCAAGTTAGGATGTTTACTTTAAACTGGACCAGGGGTGAACCGTGGGTCTGGTATTGGATTGCTAGGACCTTCCCTGATGTAAAAGACATTAAAGAAAAGGTATAGGCAATATGGTAAGTTATTTTAGGAGGGGGGAAACAAACTAAGAAGCAACACCATAACACAGTAGGGCAATAACCAATTCTATGCATAGAAGATAGGATATTATCAACAGAGACTTTTTGCCACATTTTTAATCTGCAGGAGCTATAGTAAGCAATTTTTGTGCCAAACCTCAAAACAAGTTGGATTACAAAAACAAGAAGTATAATTAGCAACCAGTCTATTTGAGTTTCATGCTTTAGAAGTATGTTGAAATGTGACCTTGAGAGGGTTCTTGGAGTCCTTTGTTGCAGTCCAGGTGGCTGAACAGTGGCTGTTTTTTCTTGTTGAATGAAGGAGTGGATATTTGGGGTTCCTTGCCACTGCAGTGCAGTTGATGACACAAAATGGTGACCTTTCAATTTTTTTGTTGAGTTAACTGGCAGTTAGCTTATCAACCCTATCATTAAATTGTCCTAAATCACAAAATAAGTTCAAAATTGTGGCTATGTATGTAAAAAGATCACATCACAAAGAAAGAGGAAATATGAATTCAGATTGAAGTTCACAAAAATGGAAATTTTTTTTAACGATTACAACTTACACAGTGTATTGAAGTCATAAAATTCTTACCCTAAGAAATAATTAAACAGGTTGGTGGACCATTTTTTTCTATTAAGTGAGACATTGTACTAAATATAAACTTTACCAAGAGTCCCTTAAGATTCTTCAGATATAGGCACCACTAATTACAAAGAGCTTATAAATATAGTAGTTTTAATAAAATTATCATGTAACTTATATATCAGAAAAATTAAGTTGATGATGAAAACTGATATTTACTAACTAAGATACCTTTGACATTATCCTGACACACTTCGGTTCAAAATGGTTATCTTCTATTTTGTCAGAAAACACCTGCTGATACCACATTCTACAGAAGCCTTCATTGAATTCAGCTCTCAATACCAAAAAAGTTAATTAATTTTTAATACTGTTAATAATGGTAACATTTGTTGAATTCGCATCTGTTTTTGAAACAATTTAAATGGCAAACAATTTAAGTATTTGAAATATTTGCAAATCACATCCAAAATAAAAGGATAACGCAAAAGCATTTTCATTAAAATTAGCAATATGTTTCCAGAAAAAGAAAAATTCACAAAAGCAATAACCTAGTTAACTATTCCCTAGGGGATCCCTTGGAAATTAGCATGTTTTTAATCCTTCAATTATTATGTCCCCAAAGACTTAAGATTGCAGTTAAAAACCCTTGGTTTTATTGGTGAAAATCTCACTTGGACAATTGGAAACAGTTTCTTCCTTTGTAAGTAGCGTTTGTTGTCATGAAATAGTGCAAAACAAAATCAGTTTTTGTAGTTCTGGAGCAATAACCACTAATTTGTGCTCAAATACTTGAGAAGGCACATTTATCATTCAGTGGTATACCCAGGAGATAATCCATCTTGTGTCATCCATTCTGATATAGCTTCTTCAGAGATCTAAAACATCTTTTGTTTAAACAAGTTTTTTGCTACTGACAAAAGAACTGAAGCATGACTGTCTACCTGATAAATTGATTCATTTATTTTCTTATCTAAGATAGTTTTGTGGTATGTTTGGGAATAATTTAGTGAGTCAGAGTATTTTGATTCAATTTTTTTATTAATCCCCTTTTAAAACAAGAATCTAAGATTCACTACTTTTTCTACCTCTACCTTCATAACTCTTCTCTTTTTTTATTGTTTCTCTAAACAGAATTTTAGACTAGCAGAAGGGATGATGAAGGTAAAGCATTCAACAGTACATACCTATCTTTTTAAAGAAAATTTGTGAGCCATTTTTTCTCCCCTCAGCAAATCCAGGCACCTCCGCTTGTCAGAAAAGGGCCACACTATTAATATTCTGACCACCCTCATGTCTTTTTCCCATGGTACCTTACTTTGAACACACCTGAATTTAACCACACTTGTCGACTACTAACTGAATGAGCTTGGGATATTACTCTAAGCTTCAATATCTTTACCCAAAATATGGAGTTGATAATAAAAATCTAGTTTCCAAGTCCAGCACAGAGGCTCATGCCTGTAATTCCAGCACTTTAGGAGGCAGAGATGAGAGGATTGCTTGAGCCTAGGGATTCGAGACCAGTCTGGGCAACTTGATAAAACCTCATTTCAGCAATTAAAAAAAAATTAGTCAGGTATGGTGGCACACCTGCACTTTAAGCTACTTGAAAGACTGAAATGGAAGAATCGCCTAAATCCAGGAAAACAAAGCTACAATGGCCATGAGCATGCTACTGTACTCCAGCCTGGGTGACAAGTGACACTCCTACTCACAAAAAAGAAAGAAATCTGGTTTACAGAGAACTAATTTATCACAAGTCTTTAGAGTCAGGATCTTGGGTTCCTTTCTTATTTCCATCAAATCCTAAACCCCAAATCATCAGTCTCCTAGTTCCCCTCATCAGTAAGGAAAAAAGATAATAATGATAGTAAATTTATGGTAATTTTGTTAGTTTTGGTAACAATTAAATGAGTAGTAAGTTAACTTTTAAGAATATTGCATTACACATAATAGACATTATATGTGACAGATATTGTTAATAAAATGTTGACAGCTCTAATTAGAGTCTAAGAATATAAGATAATAGCACAGCAATTAAAATCAATATTTAATGCTTACCTATTTTATGTGAGTCTCTCCTAAGATGGCACACTGCAGGGTACATATGTAGATAATAGATAGGTAGATGATAGATTGGTAGTTTTTTCTAATTAACTCATACAAAAACACTACAACATATTTGTTCCTTTATTATACATTAAGATTATATATATTAAATTTTACAAAATCACACAGTGCACATGCAACCAAAATGGTGCACTAGCCAAATCTGTACTCACTGGATAGTAATGTCTAATCATTTTTTACATATCTTCATTACTTTTTCTTTGTTTTTTATCAATATTTTTAATTATGATATTGTGGGGTATAGTTAAGGGTTATATATACAAATATGCTTCATTCAGGCACCTTGTTGATAAGAGCTGTCTCCCCATCCCCAGACAGATATTTACTAACGTTAATCCCATCTCCTTTCCCCTCCCCTCCATAGTTTCCCACCACTGTCCATCATTTTCTTATACTATTACGTTGGATGTCCAAGGTCCACTATATGAGTGAGAACATGTGATATGCAGATCTTTGTTACTGTGAGAGGTCACTCGTATTATAGACTAGTTCCATCCAGGTTGCTGCTAAATTCATGATTTTGTTCTTTTTGATGGCTGCATACTATTCCATCGTGTATATGTACCACATTTTTTTATCCACTCTTCTTTTGTTGGACAGCATGGTTACTTCCAGGTTCTTGCTATTGTGAACAATGCTGCAATAAACATACGTGTGCAGGTATCTTTTTTATAAAGTGATTTGAGTTCTTCAGGGTATATTCACAGTAGGGGGATTGTGGGGTCATATAGGAGGTCAATATTTACAGCTTTTAGGAATCACCATACTGTTTTACACAGAGGTTGCACTAGTTTGTGCTCCCACCAACAGTGTTGAAGTGTTCCCTTTTCACCACACCCTCTCCAGCAACTGTTATTTTTTGAGTTAATAATTGCCATTCTCACTGGATTTAGGTGGTATCTCGGTGTGATTTTGATTTGCATCTCCTTGATGATTAGTGAGGTTGAACATTTCTTCATGTGTCTGTTGGCTGCTCGGATTTCTTCCTTTGTGAAGTGCCTGTTCATATCTTTTGCCCATTTTATAATGGGGCTGTTTGTTTGTTTCTTTTCAGCACATTTGAGTTCCTTGTAGATCCAAGATATTAAGCCTTTGTCAGACCTGGAGTTGGCAAATACTTTTTCCCAATCTCTAAACTGTCTCCCTGCTCTCTTGAAGGTTTCTTTGGCTTTCCAGGAGCTTGTCACTTTAATGAGGTCCCACTTGTCTAACTTATCTCTTATGGCCTGTGGGTTTCGGGTTTTGTTCAGGAGTTGGATGCCAGTTCCAATTTCCATGAGGGTGTCTCCTTCATTTTCTAAGGTTCTTATGGTTTGAGGTTTTGCATTTAGGTTTCGGATCCATTTGGAGTTAAGTTTTCTGTATGGGGATAGATAGGGTTCCTGTTTCAATCTTCTGCGTGTGGTCGGCCAGTTTTCCCAGCACCATTTACTGAATAGGTTCTCCTCTCCCCAGTGGTAGGAGGTTGAGGCTTTTTTGAAGATGAGTTAGTTGAGAAATTGAGGTTTTGCTTCTGGAATCTCAATTCTATTCCATTGGTCTATATGCCTGTTTCTGTACAAATACCAAGCTGTTTTGATGATTGTAGCTTTATAGTAAAATTTGAAGTCTGGTAACCTGATACCACCTGTTTTGTATTTCTTTTTTCTTTTTTTCTTGTTTTTTTGCTGAGGATTGTTCTCACTCTTCTTGGTCATTTGTGTTTCCATATGAATACCTGTGTTGTTTTTTCTAGGTCTGAGAAGAATGTTGCTGGAAATTTGATGGGTATTGCATTAAATCTGTAGATAGCCTTAGATAAGATGGACATCTTCACAATGTTGATTCTTCCAATACATGAGCATGGGATATTTTTCCATTTGCTGGTGTCCTCTTTGATTTCTTTGAGCAGTGTTTTGTAGTTTTCATTGTAAAGGTCTTTCACGTCTCTGGTTAGGAAGATGCCAAAGTATTTCATTTTTTCGCGGCTATTGTGAATGAAATTCTGCTTTTGATTTGGGTTTCTATTTGTTTATTATTGGTGTAAAGAAATGTGATTGTCTTTTCACATTTATTTTATATCCTGAGACTTTGTCAAAGGCCTTTATCAGTGTAAGGAGGTTTTTGACAGATTCTCTTGGGTTTTCAAGGTACACAATCATGTCATCTGTAAAGAGAGATAACTTGACCTATTTGGATATCCCTGATTGCCTTCTCTTCTCTGATTTCTCGAGCAGGACTTCCAATACTATATTGAACAGGATGGATGAGAGTGGGCATCCTTGTCTTGTTCCAGTTTTCAGGGGAAATGGTTCCAATTTTTGTTGATTTAGGAGTATGCTGGCTGTGAGTTTCACGTAGATGGCTTTTACTATTTTGAGGTATGTTTCCCGTATGCCTAGATGTTTGAGGGTTTTTATCAAGAAGGGGTGCTGGATTTTATCAAAAGCTTTTTCTACATCTAATGATATAATCATGTGGTTTTTGTTTTGACATCTGTTGATGTATTTAATTACATTTATGGTTTTACAAATGTTGAACCAGCCTTGCATCCCAGGGATGAAGCCTACCTAGTCAAGATGAATGATTTTTGAGATGTGTTGTTGAATCCGGTTTGCTAGGATCTTGTTGAGAATTTTAGCATCTATGTTCATCAAAGATATTGGCCTGTAGTTCTCTTTCTTTGTGGGGTCTTTACCTGACATGGCTATCAATGTGATGTTAGCTTTGTAAAATGATTTGGGGAAAGTTCCATCTTTTTCAATCACCTGAAATACCTTCAGTAGGATCGGAATCAGCTCCTCCTTAAATGTCTTGTAGAATTCTGCTGGAAAGCCATCTGGACCAGGGCTTTTTTTTTTTTTTTTTTTTGTAGATAGATTTCTTAGTATATAATCAATTTCCTTGATTGCTATTGGTCTATTTAGGGTCTCGATTTCTTCTTGTTTCAACCTAGGCAGGTTTTGTGATGACAGAAAGTCCTCCATTTCCTTGAGGTTTTCAAGTTTGTTTCCATACAAGTGTACATAGTAGTCTCTAATGATCTTTTGTATTTCTTCAGATTCAGATGGAACTTCATCTTTTGTGTTTCTGATTGTGCTTATTTGTTTTTTTTCCTCTTTTTCTTGGTCAGTCTAGCTAGGGGACCATTGATCTTGTTTATCCTTTTGAACAACCAGCTTTTTGTTTCATTGATTTTTTGTATTATCTTTTTGTCTTCTATGTCCTGGATTTGGGCTTTCATTTTGGTGATCTGGATTCTTCTGCTGCAATTAGGGTTTTTGTGGTCTTGCTTTTCCAGCTTCCTTAGGTGGCTTGTTAGGTTGTTAATTTGTGATCCTTCCATTTTCTTCATGTGCGTTTGTAGGGATATAAATTCCCTCTTACTACAGCTTTCATGGCGTCCCAGAAATTTTGGTAAGATGTTTCTTCATTTTCATTTGTTTCCAGGTATCTTTTGATCTCTGTTTGATTTCATCATTGACCCAGGAGTTGTTTAGCATCATGCTGTTTAGTGCCCATGTCTTTGTGGGTTTTGGGGAGACCTTGTTGGTGTTATTGCTTATTTTTATTCCAATGTGATCTGAGAGGGTGCATGGTAGAATTTCGGTTTTTTTAATTTGCTTATGCTTGATTTATGGCCAATTATGTGGTTGATCTTAGAATACGTTCCATGCGGTGATGAGTAGAATGTGTATTCTGCGGTCTTTGGATGGAGTGTTCTGTAGGTATCAATTAAGTCCATTTGGTCAAGAGTCACATTGAGGTTCCGAATCTCATTGTTGATTTTTTGTCCTGATGATATGTTTAGGGTTGTGAGTGGGGTATTAAAGTCCCCAGTTATGATGGTATTAGAGTCAATATCTTTCTTTAGTTTTCCTAGAAGTTGCTTTATGAAAGTTGGCGCACCTATGTTGGGTGAATATATGTTTAGGATAGATATTTCTTGTTGATGGAGTGAACCTTTTATCATAAT
>NW_007258129.1:164927-179241 GCF_000164805.1 Carlito syrichta | reverse complement strand
GGCTCCAAGCTCTCCTAGCCTACAGGGTTTCTGTAGATAAATCTGCTGCTATTCTAATTGATCTTCCATGGTAGGTGACCTGGCCTTTTTCTCTTGCTCCCTTTTGGTTTTTTTCTTTTATGCCGACTTTGTTTAGGTGAATTATTATGTATCTAGGAGTTGGTCTTCTCATTTGTTGTGTTGCAGGGGTTCTCTGAATCCCTTGTGTGTGATTTTTTGCATCACTGATTAGATAAGGGAAGTTTTCTTGAATGATCTCATGGAAAGTTTGTTCCAGTGTGGTCTCTGTCTCTCTTTCTGCCTCAGGAAGGCCAATTTCTCTATGTTTGACCTCTTGAAATAATCGCTCATCTCTTGAAGGTTTTGTTCTATCTTTGTGAGCTTGTTTTCTGTGTTTTTAAGAGTTTGGTTTAGTTCTATATTTTGGTCTTCAACCTTGAGATTCTTTCTTCTGGTTGGGTGATTCTCCTTTCCATGTTTATTATACTTAAGTTTGCTATTTATTTCATTCACAGTATTCTTTGTTACTGTTATCTCAGATATCAGCTCCTTCCTAGTTTCTTCCTGTCTCTCCTCAATTCTTTTTAATGTCTCCATTAATGTCTTGATATCTAGGTTTGTAGTTTGGGACCAGTCATTCTGGGGACTCTTCATTATTTGCATTCTGAAGTCAGTGTTCTCAATTTCTGCCCTCCTAGGGGTCTGGGAGAGACCCATATTCTTCTTTTGGTTTTTCTTCATTTGTGTAGATTTTTCTCTCTCTCCCTCTTTCTCTCCCCTTCTTTAATTCTGTTTTTCAGTGAAGGTAGGGCTGCTTTAGTTTCACTTGTCCAATCTCCTGTTCTTCCTTATAAGGGTCCTCTGGCTTTGTTCACTTTTGAGGTTGGAGTGTGGGCTGCAGGTGTACTTTTTGCAATTTTGAGGTTTATTGAGGGGGAAGCTGTGAAACAGAATCTATATGCTGATTCCAGCATCCACCAACAGGTGTATGGGCACACTGGAACCTATTTACCACTGCCTTACAATCTGTCTGTGCAGCAGTATGAAGGTTTGGTCCCTGAATCTAAAGGAGGTGCAAAAGAGGTAAATAATGGAGGAAGAGGGGTTCAATAGGAATTTAGAAAGAGAGGAGAGTGTGAGTGAAAATAGACATACATACCAACTGACAGGGGAAAAAAGAGACACAAGGCTGGAGAGAAGTGGAAAAAACACATGAGAAAAATTCCCTAAAGGATACTGGTAGCTACACAGAGACAGACCAATAAAATCATGAAACAGATAGTGTAAGTCAGAAAGCAAACAAAAGTGAGCAAAACAAACAGTCAAAATGATAAAATCAAAAGTCAAAATAAGAGATCAGACTAGCTCTGGAATCTTTCCTGAGTGTCTGAAGTCTCTTCAGCTCTGATCTCCAGCCTCTCCCCTTTGTATTCCCTTCAGGCAGCTAGATTTACTGGCAGCTTGGGTTGTTTTTTTAGCCTGCTTCCTGGGAGGTCTGTGATGTTGCCTTTGTCTGATTCAGTAGGGGAGTGGCTTTGTCTCCTGTTTAGCGATGTTACCTTAGGAACCGAGGTGGAAGCTCCTGATAGGTGGGTGTGGCAGAGCAAATCTCTGCCTGGGGAATGACCAAGATGACAGTTTCACTTTCGCAGATCTTTTCTCTCCACTCATCTGGGTCCTTGTTTTATCCACTGTGATGGACTGTGCTGGAGTGGGAGGCACCGGGGATCAGCTGCACAGCTGGGCACTGGGTTCGGGGTGCCACCAGCAGGCTGGGGTGGAAGAGGAGGTTGGGAGTTCCCTCCTCTGGAGCTGAGAGCCTCCTATCAGCACCTCCTTAAGATATGCTGTTGCCTTACACAAGCATGGGATCACATGCTGAGTGCCTCAGCCAGGGTGGGCCCATAGCTCCAGAGCTCCAAAGGGCAGATGGTGGGCAGTGGAAGTGGACCTGGGTCCCTCACAGGGTACTTCAGCCAGAAATGGAACTGGTATCTCTGAGGGGCGGGTGCCCAGAGCCTCCCTGGGTGTCTGGCAGCTTGGTGCTGGGTGCTGGGTGAGGCGATGTAGCCAGGGAGGGAGCCGAGACCCGGGACTCCCGTGTGGGGTGGAGTCACATATAGTGGAGCAGCAGCAGCCGGGAGCCGCAATATCCAGCCCTGCGTGGGACCAAAGGTCCCTGGGCCTCGGACCAGTGTGGCTGGTGGTGGGCAGGGAAGTGAGGGAAGAAAAGTAAGAGTCTTTCTGGGAACTCACATTTGGAGAATCTCACAAATCCACCTATGCCATTGCCATGTTACTGGAACCTCGATACTTTATTTTTAAATAAAATCTTCCTTATAAATATTACTATGGACTGGTAATTTCTTTCATTTAATTTCATTGTGCTTTTTTGTGCTTTGCAGATATTGTATTTTGACAAATTGAAGGTTGATGGGAAACCATGTTTTGAGTAAGTCTATTGGTGTCATTTTCCTGGCAGTATGTGCTCACTTCATATCTCTGCGTCGCATTTTGGTAATTCTTAAAATATTTCACACTTGTATTTATTTTATCTTTTCCTCTTTTAATTTTTTATTTTAAAGATGTGGGGTGCAATTCAGGGTTAGGTATACAAATGTTTATTATGTAGTTACCCTTGTTGATGAGGTTTGCCTACCCTCTCCCCTGCAGATTCCCACTAATGCCAATCCCTCCTACTTCCCCTACCTCTCCCCCTGCCCCAGCAGTTTCCTGCTACTGCCCAATCCTTTTCTTATAGGTTATGATAATTGTTCAAGGTACACTTAAGAGTGAGAACATGTGATTCTCAGTTCTTTGTTTCTGTGATACATTACTCTGTATTATAGACTCTAATTCTATAAGTCTATTATAGACTTTAAGTCTATCCAGGTTTCTGTGAAGTTCATGATTTTGTCTCTCTTTATGACTGCATAATATTCCATTTTGTATATGTACCACATTTTGAAAAATTCAATCCTCTTTTGATAGGCAGCACAGTTGGTTCCATGTCCTTGCTACTGTGAACAATGCTATAATAAACATATATGTGCAGGTATCTTTTTTATCAAGTGATTTGAGTTCTTCCAGGTATATTCCCATAGGAAGATTGTGGGGTCGTATGTAAGGTCGATTTTTAGATCTTTTAGGCATCGCCACACTGTTTTCCACAGAGGCTGTACTAGTTTGCACTCCTACCAATGGTGTAGAAGTATTCTCTTTTCAACACATCTGTTGTTTTTTGAGTTATTGATGATGGCCATCCTGGCTGGAGTTAGGAGGTATCTCAGGGTGGTTTTAATTTGCATTTCTTTGATGACTAGTGAGACTGAGTATTTTTCATGTATCTGTTGGCTGCTTGTGTGTCTTCTTTTGGGAAGTGTCTATTCATATCTTTTTCCCTTCTTTGTCTTGTAAAGCTTCCCAAAAGCCTATCTTTTTTCCATACACTCATACAAGCAATTTCTTAACTTCTAGGCACCCACTTTACCAGAATTCTTAAAAATAGAGATTTGGTCTTTACCATTTTTTTCTTTTTTTCATTTCTCAGTGTTTAAATGGCACTAGCAATATTTTAGAAAAATATTTAATATATTAAATTGTTATGTTGCCAAGGAAGGAGTGGAGGCACAAATAATCTGACTAGTGTTGTTTGTGTGTAGACCCTTTCCCTTGGCTAAAAATAGCAAAGAGAAATCTGAGAATTAATGTGGTTCATGTGGACAGGGAAAAACTGAATGGGAAACAATAGGAATGAGAACAAATACTGTGTGTTTAGAGGAGAAGAAAAAAGAACTTGAGGTAATCTTTTTGGATATATGGACTAGCCAAAGAGGAGTGTGGAGACAAAAGCAAGTTTGAACTACCTTGCTGTGAACACTCAGCCTCTGTGTTTGTTCAGCCAATTTCCCTGCACTTTCCCCACAGGATACTGTGTTGATGGCACACCTTAAGTGGGGTGTCTTGCTATGTGTGCAGGTCAGACTTTCCTGTTATGACTTGCAGTTCATTTTTCATTTGTCTGCAAAAATCAGCAAAAACAAAATCAACCAGCTGGTGCCTGGGGTACTCTGCTGAGATGAAGGTTAAGATTTATTATCTACATTCACTACAACATTGTTTTGTCTATGCAAACTCTCTCCTCTGTTTGCTTTAATTGATGAAATAAATAGGGAGACATGAAGTCAAATAAAGAGAAACCAATGATTATATCCTTTGACATCTTGTCAGTCCTTATAGGAATTAAGCAGTCATTCAAATGAGGTTTTTAGCAACATATTACTAAATGTATCAATATATGCTAATAACTGAATTTTTTTTTTTTTTTTTTTTTGCCCTTGGGCAGATGCAATAAACATTGCTCATATCAGAGTTCAATGTTTATTTCAGTATTGCCACAATGATGCATATTCATAAATAATTACTCAGGTGCCATGGAGTTAGAGCAAATGTCATTCTGTTTACACATAGGTTCCAATGTCATCAGTGAGTGGCATAATCAACAGAAGGAGAATCATTGATATTTGTGTCACACCAAAACCAGCGTTGTCCCTTTGGCAATAGACACTTCATTACCTCTTTCAGATAAACACATCTTCTGAGCAGAGATATCAACCTATTTTTGGTCTATCCTAAGGCTATGTCAACCCTTTAAATGAGTAGAACACCTTTACTGCTAGAATTATTTTCAATACTAAAACTCTGGAAGCACTGAGACTGTGGGACATTGCTGAGAAAGAACTGACTTAAAAAAAATCCTGATAAAAGATGAACAAGAGCATTTGAATACATTAGAGGAAAGTAGTTTCAAAAGTAAGTTTGCTCTGCCATGATTTGATGAGCCTTTAGAAACTTGGCCATAGACAATCCAAGGAAGGAAGCTAAGTATAGATCTACTGAAAAAAAATCACCATGCAAAAATCATTTTGGAGTTAGTGATTATCATGTTAAGTGAGCCAATTTCAATACTATAAATGTTTGAAATTAAGGTACTCCAATTGCTCTTGTCCAATAGAGAAGATTATATATTTATGTGTGTATGTATTATATATATATGTAAATATGTATACGTACATACAGAGGATGCCAAAAATGTATACACAGTTTAAGAAAGGAAAATCTATTTAACTTGTAATATTCAATATATACCGATAACAAAAGGTGAATACAAGTCACTTTTGACTTCTGCAATTACAAGAGGGGCTCAAAGTGGTCACCATCAGTGTCCAGACACTTCTGATTACAGTGAACACCTGTTAATATCTCATAAAATGTGTATACTTTTTTTAGCACCTAGTGTGTGTGTGTGTGTGTGTGTGTGTGTGAGAGAGACAGAGGAAGAGACAAAAATAGAGAGACCCCTATGCAGAGAAGGGTACACGGATTTGAGAGTATAAACTTATAGGTAAACCTGGGTCAAACTGACTTCATTGTAAAATTTTCCATCTAACAGAACTCTTAGAATACTGCTTTTTAAAATGTTAATATTCTAAAATCTCTTGACAATTCTTTTGCTATCTTTAAAATAAATATGTGTTTAACCATTGATACCATGTATTTTTCTCATCTGCCCATTTTGCCACTCCTTACTTTTGTGTTTTTTAGGAAGAAGGAGCACCCTAGGTCTAGAGCGGGGTTTCTCAGAATAGATTGCTTGGAGCAATCTCAGGGAGCTCATGTACCACCCAATGTTTTATGCAAAATTTTATATTTTATTTTATTTTGTGGATACTCTATACAGTCACTATATTTCCATGCTAAGAGGTTTTAAGAAAGATAATAAAAAAGGATTGTTCTTTGCCAATGCATGACTAACTGCTTCCCTCCATGTAGTGTTTCTCTTTAGGATGTTTGGTTGTTGTTTTTTTTTTACATTTTCCCATTTTTACTTTAGTTAATCATAACATTTTAAAACAATGAATACTGTTATTCTTATATAATTTGGGCTTTTAAATTTTTTTTAATTTTAGAGTTGTGGGGTACAAATGAGGATTTACTAAATAGATAAGTAGCATTCAGGTGAAGTTTGGGTAATTTCTAACGTTTCCACTTCTAAACTGAGGGATGGAAACTGGGGACTACTTGTAAGGGATGTAGATAATATAACAAGGGTTTGTAAGTCCAATGTCGCATATAGGATTGTATTTTCCCATAGGTTCTGTATCTACAGAAATCAGGCGTTTAAAAATTTTATTTTTAGCAGGGCATTCAGTAGTTTTTTTCAGGTTGAGATTATGAAGAGTTGCATAGTTGTGCATGCACAGGTGCATGCAAGTGTGTGTGTGTGTGCACAGGTGAAGAAGGATCTTTTCTGACTCTGAGGATAACGAGTCTGCCACACGATCATCTCTCCATTTTCCCCTACTGCGGCACATGAGATTTACTTACTTTTACTGGACATGCAGAATCACCAGCAATTTGATTCACATAAAATTATCTTAGTGCTTAAAAATAATGACAAGGAAGAGTAGAAAATAAATTCACAGATGGTCCAATAATTCATCCCATGATTTCCTGAAGTAAGACTCAAGATCCCCTTGAGTTGACCTCAATCTGTCTTAATTTTATTTCTTTCGTGGACCTAGACTGTCAGCTTCTTGTGGTCATGACAATGTTTTCTTGTGCCACTACTGTGCCTCCAAGACTTGAAACATAAGAGGGGCTTGGCATAGAGTTGTGGTGATGCTATTGATGTTTTTGTTGTCATTTACAGTAACCTTCTTATCTACCTGATCTATTACAGGAATTGCATGAAAGCTGCACATGTGATTACTTTTGCTGGTTCCATGAGATGAACAGATGTTCCTGCCAGACAATTCACTCCACATTAACATAAACCAGTGAGGAAAGAAAAAAATGATACGTTTCATTAAGTTATGGCAGCCTGCTCTTGTATTTGTCAATTTATGCTTTTCTAAAAATGTCTGTTGGTTAATGTGTAGAGATAGTCATAATAAATGTTAATAGCTTCTAGCAGTTTATCTTTCCCATCACGGTCATCCTTTGCTCTCATTCCAATTTCAATCAAGACACACAGATGTAGAGCTTATTTTGATGAGACAGGCTGGAGATTTATAGTCAATGTGCCTCCTGGCAATTAAGAGGAATTACCCAAACAACTCCGTAAGTTAATTGAAATCCACACCTGTTTATCCTAAAAGTAAAAATTTTTATAAAACAGAAACACAACTATGTATATCTTTAAAGATCAGTCAAGTTAATATCTTGCATTTTTATTCAGAAAAGAATGCGGGTAAACAAGTTGTTCTGCTTCTTTCCATTGACTAAGGGGGTTCCTCAGGATTCAGACATTCCACTTTCAGACTAGCAGAAGAAACCTGAAAAATCATGTAACTATAGATAACTCTATGAACAGAGTATGCAGAGTTATCTACAGTTATGTATATACATAACTAATATGTATAGTTATGTATATACATACATATTTTTTTCTTAAAGCCTGGGAGAATACAATCTTAAAGGTGAACATCTATTTACAAATAGTGAATGGTAATGTTAATGAACTTAGAAGTTCATTAACATTAGCTTTAGTAAGTTTTTGCACAAGTCTAAGGAAAATAGATATGTTTAACAGCAGTTAGAATATTCTACTCTTGTGGTGTCAGCACCCTGATTCTCCTCTGAAAACCATCTGAAACCATCGCTATGGTTTGAATGTGTTCCCCAAAGTTCATGTGTTGGAAAATTAATCCCTAAAGCAGCAGTGTTGAGAAGTGAGACCTTTAGTAAGTGATTACTGATTACATCTGATCATCTTAATTAAAAGGATGAACTTGGTTCTCCTCTCTTGCTTCCTCTTGTGAGTTCTTGCCCTTCCACCCTTGGCCATAAATGGCATGTCAAGAATGCCCTTATCAGATGCTAGCAGCTTCATATTGGACTTGTCAGCCTCCAGAACTGTGAAAAATACATTTCTTTTCTTTATAAATTACCCAGGGTGTGGTATTCTGTTAGGCATTTTTCTTCCATCTCTCCTAATCCTTGTGGTGTTAGTGGAGCTGGTTTCATCTACAACTCTACAAGTGAGCATAAGACCTGCCCTGACCAGAGTAATATACCCCTCTAACTAGAGCAATAAGTTTAAGCTTGGTTATGACTGAATTATAGCTCAGTGAGATTCAGTTCCAGTGCTCTTTTCACCTTTTAGCAGAGTAGAGTCAACCTACTGAGAGCAAATAACAATCTTAGAGTAACGACAGTTATATTGCAGTAAAGTAGAGACAATATGAAAGTGGATTAAAACAGAGAAGAATAGAGCTGAGAATGAAAGACAAGAAATTTTACTGAATCCCTGAATGCAGCCGTGTTTTAATATTCTAAGATTTTTAAAGGTATTTTATTTTTAAAGTTTATTTTAAAAAATATTTATCACAATATATGCATTTGTGTATATATGTGTGTGTATATACACAAGTCGAGTCCCCAGAGACATTCCCACCTATTTTCTACTCCAGACTGTTGGCTTCCAAAAGACTAATGAAACGGCTGAGAGGTCAAGTAAGATGATACATTATTTTCTTATAATTTATATATTTAACAAAGTTCAGTGGTGACCTTGAGATAAGGAGTATTAGTAGAGTAGTATGGGGGCAAAGCTTGATTGGAATGGATTTATTAGCAATTGAGAGAAGAGAAATTGAGATAGAGATTTGGTGCTTTTGTTGAGGTCTGTTGTGGGGGGGGGCAAACAGATGGAGTGGTGACTGGCAAGAGAAGTGGGACCAATAATAACCACTCTCCAAGGGATTCCTGCTGTGTAGGACTGAAATTGTACTATCTACCTGGCCACAGATGGTCGCTCAAGAATTAGTCCCCAACCCAAAATTAGTCAATATATAGGTATAGACTGACAAAGGAAAATAATAATTTGACATGAATGACTTGACCTGCAGAGATGATGGCAAATAATCAGACCAATCTTAGAGTCTGTCTAGAAGGATGTGGATCAGAAACATTGATCAGAAATGGTTGAGATGCTGGTAGGAGCAGAAAAAGCTCAAGAACTTACCAAGTCAAACAGAAACAGATACAGTAACTTAGTGTTTGTAATAGCAGTTCACAGTGACTAAAAGAATCAACAAAACTCTGCCATGCCAAGTAGATTCTAGACTGCCTTAGTTAGCTTAGCAAATTCAGATTCTAAAGAACTGCTTATATTTTGTGAGGCTCCACTTCAAATTCCATACATTTTTTGGTCTGGATATGGTTTTTAAAAGGCAATGCATTCACATGGAACAAAATTCCAAAGGCACAAAAAGATTTGCAATTACAAAAAAATTTCTTATGGCTCTCACCCCTAAATACCTGGTGTTTTACTCTGAGGCAACAACTGCTATCAGTTGTCTACATATACTTCTAATTTTGTGCATCTATAAGCCAATATGTGTATATCTGTGTGTGCGACTGTGTATGTATGTGTTCATACATATACAATTTATCAATACATCATGGAGAAATTTATGTTAGGAGATAATGTACTTCCTCATTCTTTTCTATGACACTGGATTCAGCTGTGTGTATTTAACCTATCCCATCCGATGGATCTTTGGCTTTTACACATAAAACTGCAGTGAGGGAACCTGGCATCCAAGTCATTTTGCATCGCAATTTATCTGCATAATATTTTTTAGAAGTGAGATTCCAGGGTAAAATGGCATGTGTTTATAATTCTGACGGATATTGACAAATGATGGCTTTTCACAGAGGTTGTAACAAGTTACGTTTCTATCAAAGTTTGATTCCCCACATCCTAGAAAACACAGCTGGTGATCAAACATTACATTTTTAATTATTTGCCAATAGGAGAGTAAAGTGTACTTCAATATAGTTTTAAATCACAATACTCTTATTATGAGTGAGGCTAAGCCTCACTGCATTTACTTAAGAATCACTTCTATTTTCTTTTCCATAAAATCTTTATTCATTTTTTCATTAGGTCATTGGTCTTTTTCTTAGCAAATGTAGGAGCTCTTTTCATAATAAATTACTTCTTCTGTATAATTGCTTCTTTCTATAATAAATTCACTTGTATTAGGTATAAATGCTTTTTACTGATTTTCTCTGTGTTTGTATTCCCTCCATGACACATTTTTTATAAATAAAAATTTCATGTGTGTGTGTGTGTGTGTGCCTAGTAATTGACTTTGTTACAATATTTATTTTTATGGCTTCTAAGTTATGTGTCATACTTACTTATTTTTTGTTGTCCAAGTTGGAGTGCAGTGGCTCTATTATAGCTCACTATAGCCTTACACTCCTGGGTTCAAGTGATCCTCCTGCCTCAGTCTCCTGACTAGTTGGGACTAAAAGTGTGCATCACCACAGCCTGTCTTATGTATCATATTTCAAAAGACTTTTCTTATTCAAAATTATAAAATAATTATTTCACTGTTTTCAAATACTTTTATTTATTTATTGCACTGTATAATCTTTGATTTATTGATAATTTGTTAGAATTTTAAGGGTGGAAAGCCAATATAATTTACCAATTTTTTTCTTTCTTTTCCAGATAAATGTCAAATTTTCCTAATACTCATTATGCTAATACTCACTTAATTCAATGTTTTCCTACTTATTTGAAGCATTAACTTTATCATATACTAAGTCTTGATATTTTTGAAGGCTCTCCGCAGTTTTGATTTGGTTCCATTGATCTGTTCATTCACCAGTAATACCTGGTTTTGTTTTAACTAATTAGTGTATACTAATTAATCTAACTTTGTGTATTTAGTCCTCTCTTGTTACTATTTTTTAACATATGAAATTTAGAATTTCAGCCTCACAATAGTAATAAATTCCATTTAAGTCTTGACCAAGGACTAAAAGTTTAGTTATAACATACCTATGATGAAAACTCCCTCAAACGGTGAGCTATTTTCTTTTCCAGACTCCAAAGGTCTGGCAAGTCTTACAAGATAGATGACTAGAGGAAAACACAAATGCAGTAGGGATTTTGAGTCTGAAGGATTTGTGCTAAAATCTTGCCATTACAAGTTACTAGCAAACTAAGTAACTTAGCCTCTCTAAAGGACTCTACTCTTTCACAAAATATGGTTGTTTTGAGAATTAAATTGTAGGAAGTATGTGAAGATAGTTTTAACTTGTAAATCACTGCACACATTAGTCAGTTTTGTGGGCGATGACCATGAAGAATTAGAAAGATACCGATACAGGGTTTCCTGTAACCCCAGCACTTTGGGAGGTGGAGGCAAGAGGATTGCCTGAGTCCAGGGGCTCAAGACCAGACTGGGAAACTTGGCAAGATCTCATCTCTACAATAAATAAAAAAATTTTCCAGGCATGGTGATGTGCACCTGTGGTTTCAGCTACTTGGAAGACTGAGGCAGAAGGATAACCTGAGCCTAGCAGGTCAAGGCTGTGGTGGCCATGAGCATGCCACTGCATTCCATCCTGAATTACAGAGGTAGACTCCTACAAAAAAAATATTGTCTTCAAGAAAATCTACACCCATCTCCCATTTAATGCTTACTTTAGAATTCAGTATGTTGAAACCACACACTTGAAAAGTTTAGTCTCATAGGGTAAACTTTTTAACAAATGAGAATGCAGAGTGTTATGTGTTCCAATACAGTTTACCCTTTAGTGCACTTTCTTCTTCAATTTGGCTATTTTGTGTATTCTCACATCTGATTGGTGCTAATAAAGAAATAATGTTATCTTTGTTTTCCCTTTGTCTTTACAAAAAATCCCTATATTGTGCTGCAACACTATTCACAATAGTAAAATAATGGAACTAACCCAGATGCCCATTGATGGTGGACTGGATAAAGAAAATGTGCACATATACACTATGGAATACAATGAAGCCATAAAAAAGAGAGGATTCATGTCATTTGCAGCAACATGGTTGCTGCTGGAGGCCATTATTCTAAGCAAATTATCACAGCAGAAAACTGAATACTTCATGTGCTCATTCATAGGTGAGAATTAATCACTAAGCATACATGGGCATAAGGATGGCAACAACAACAGACACAGGGTACTACTAAAGTGGGAGGGGGGAGTACAAGGGCTGCAAACCTACCCATCCAATGCCATGCTCTCTACAGGGGAAGTGGAAGACTCATGAGAAACCCAAACTTCGCTGTCACACAATATCCCTATGTAATACACCTTCACATGTACACCCCGATTCTAAAATAAAATTGTTAAAAGGAATTTTTAAATGATACTAAAAACCCTAAGTAGTTTTTTCAGCTTATTTTTATTTCTAATTGTATACACCATTGCTTTCCATGATTTCATGTATGTATGAGAGAGAATCTGTCACCAGATCCTCTATCCTCTGTCTTAAACCTTATGTACTTTTTTTTGATAAATGCATTCCTGAGAAAATGATTCAGATGAAATAAAAAGTGGACCAGTGAAGGAGGTTCAGAAAGATACTAACCCAACATGCCAAGAATATATAAATATGACTCTGCCAATTCATTCTCTGATGTTTCTTAATTTTCCTTTTGACTTCAGATAATAGACCTATTTTTTAATGCAGCTCCTGGAGACTTGAACAGAAGCACCATTTTAAAATATTTTTATGTGCATGGATGTGGTAAACATGTAGCTTCTGTTATACCTTGCAATGCTTAGAAAATAAAGACTTTTAGTTTTTATATAATTTTTTATAAAGTATGCATATATCAAGCAACAGAAGCAGTCTGAATTACAGAACCATTAAAGCACGAAATCATCAGAATAAGTAATGCAAAAAACATGGGGCACATTGCTCTCTACCAGGCTAGATTCAGAATGAGTCATATTCGAGATGACATTATGTAAAAAGATGTGTGATTCAGAACCATAAAACTTAAGTCGATTCTTAGGCCGATCCAATCACCAAAGGTTAACCCATTTACCACCTAAGAATTGGATACATTTGTGTTCTTACAGCAGTGATTTTAAATTAGGGCAATTCCCCACCCCTGGATCAAGTCAGGGTACACTTGGCAGTGTCTGCAGACATTTCTGGTTGTCACTATTGAAACAAGGTGCTATTGGCATCTAGTGGGTAGAGGCCAGAGATGCTACTAAAAATCCTACAATCAAACTAACAGCTCCCACAACAAAGAATTCTCCATCCCAAAATGTCAGTAGTGCCATGGCTGAGAAATTCTGCTTTACTGGAATTCTCGACTATAATTTGTGATATTAAGCAATATTGTTACTAATTGAAAAGGTATTTTATTACTTTGATTTTTAACAGGAAAAATTACATTTCTAGTTGGATTATAACCATGTTGAACTATTAACTACTTGGTGACATAATAAAAACAACACTATAAATAATTTTAAAGAGTAATTAATTACTAAGAGTTTAGGAAGTTACCAAAACAGTTACAGCTGGTATTTACTGTTCCATGTTCCAGTTTGCTAACACTACAACATAAATTCTGGTAAGACTCTAATTATGGGGCAACTTTACAATAAAATTGGATATAAGCATTTTGGTTTTATTACTTTTCCCACACTAAGCCCATTTTCTTCTAGTAAAATATTAATTGTAAACTAATTAACAGAGTTGTGATTATTTAGGCTCTCTCTTTTACTGGAAACAATTTAAGATTTACTGGGTGACTTTCTGTAATCATTATTTTAAAATATTATTTGTGCTGCTCAGAATTTAAAGTGAATACATCAAGGAACTCCTTTGTAAAAAAAAAGGTCTTAGTCTTTGAAAGTAGCAAAAAGAAAACATAATGTAACATTTCTAGTCTTCTTAATACATTTTTCAGTTCTTTGAATGCATTTACCTCTTAGTATTCTCTGTTTAATAAAAAGCAGCTTTAAAAACATTTAAATACATTTTAACTTGTTCTTACAACTATAACTTTAAATATAGTGAATGAAATGCCATCGTTAAGTACTAGGAAATATATAGTAAATTATAAACATGACAGCAATAATGTTTGATACATACAAAAGGTGAATCTTAATATGTTTCATGTTTTGACAAAAGACACAGTGTCCAGTTTAAATACATTGTAGCTCTGACAAGTATTGTGAATGAAAAATACATTTTTAAAAATCTATCTTTTCAGGAAGTAGGTATAGAAACTGGGTGTTATATAACTCATCTGTGGTTTTGTACTCAAAATCATACAAATTTGAAAGCTATATGACCCTTACTGCTGTGAATAATTGACTTTTAAACATATATATCAGCCGGGCTCGGTGGTTCTGCCTGTAATCCTGTGCCTTGGGAGGCTGAGGTGAGTGAATTGCCTGAGCCCATGGGTTTGAGACCCGCCTGGGCAACTTGGTGAGACTTCATCTCTAC
>NW_007258129.1:64230-164780 GCF_000164805.1 Carlito syrichta | reverse complement strand
CCAACTCAAAAAAAAAAAAAAAAGAATATATATATAAAAAATCTCCTTTGGGATCATAAAATGTCATATCTTTCTTCATGCCTATCTAAAAATCATGGATCTGTTTGGTAAATGTAAATAAAATATCATTACCCAAATGCCTCTTTTATTCAATAACTCCTATGTTGATGTACAGATTCATTCACCAGGCTAATTGATCATTTTCTTTCACTCAAGGCTTTCAACAAATCATACTTACTAGCTATGTAAACATGTTTATTGTTTAATGTGATGTTTTCAAGGTAGCAGCCTTATAAATATTTTTCATATGCTGAAGAGTGATTTATAGTTATCTTAAGGCAAATGAGGGGAAAAAGATAGAAATTTACATTTCAGATCCTTTGCTTTGAGTCTTAGTGGGACAATAAACTGATAGAACATTTTATGACAACATTTTAATATTACTACTACCCATATTAGTCTATATCCATTATTCTTTCATACATTATAATCACAATAGCGTTATTGTTAAAATATGTCCAAAGTGCATTTTTTTTGTTTTTGTTTTAAGATCTCTTCTTATCAGATAAGCACTTTTAAAATTTCCTACTAAAGGTAAGTTCAGTTTCACATCATTAATTTTTTATTTTTATCTGAAACAGTGATATTTATGCTTATATATTATGAGGATGCACTGAAATTGAAAAATTGATGGTCATTAGGTTATTTTTGTATATGAACCATTAATAAACCAAATATACCTGTAAGGGACCCTTATCATCTTTCAGGCACCTCTCTGCATCTAGGTGATCTCATCCAGTCCATTCTATTCTATGCCTTTTGTGAGATTGTAATGGGACACTTCAGGATGGTGCCCGACTCTTTTATTTTCTGACTCTAAACTTAAAGATAATGCATCTTATTCTCATGCCCCTTTTTTTCTAATTCTCTCTTGTCCAGGAGAAATTTACTATACATAAGCATTACAATGTCTTACCCTCCAGGGACTATATTCACACTTTAGAAGAACCATTAAGGAGGCACATTAATGGTATGTGATGTCTACATTGGCAATTTTAGACTTGATGCTTGATTAGTTTTGAAGAAGACAGAGGGAGTTTTTAAAAATTATGATTTATAATATTTTGTAGGCATCTGCCAACTTTTACATACGTGTGTCTTAATATTTTGTGACAATGTGTGTTTGACAGAGAATGTATCTACCTTATGAGTCTGCTTTCTACTGAGAACATTTTGGAAGCTCTCACATTAAAATCATACTTAGTTTTGCTAAACCTCTCAGTAACATTGATGCTCATATTTTATACTATATTTTCAGTCTTACAAAACCATAGGATCCTGTTAAATACCAAGTTCCTCAATATTTTTGCTTCATGCAGAATTATAATAAACTATTACTGTTTCTTGCCAATAAATGAACAAACTGTTATGGACTGAATTGTGCCTTAACCTCAGATTCACTTGCTGAGGTCCTAACTCTCAATGTGAAGTATTTGAGATGATGCCTTTGTAAATTAATTAGGTTTGGATGAAGTCATGAAAGTGGGGCTCTCATGATGAGATTAGTGCCCTTCTAAGAAGACACACCAAGAAGTGTGTTTTCTCTCCCTCTCTCTCTCTCTCTCTCTCTCCCCACCCTCCAACTTGTGAGAACACAGTGAGAGTGAGAAAGTGGCCATCTGTAAGTCAGGAAGAGAGCTTTCACTGAAAAACCAAATCAACTGGCACCTAGATTTTGTACTTTTAAGCCTCCAGAACTGTGAAAAATTCCTGTTGTTTATGCAATTTTTAGTCTATAGTATTTTGTTATGACAGCCCAAGCTCACAAATACACACACAAATAGAAAAAGAAAAAAATGAACTGACCTTCTTTCAGAAATAAAATACAAATGTTCATCATAAGTACATCATCCAAACAAAAGAATTTTAAATTTTATAGAGTATTTTTTTAAAAGCTAGGTTCTTAAGATAGCAGTCTAAAATATTTTACCAGGAGGACAGAAAACGTTAGGTATAAAAAGAGATTAAATCATGTATGTTACTTCTCTAGCTATAGTTCATATCTCTGTGGAATAGTGACTATAACATTGACATTCCACAAAAAGTGGTAGTGAGAAAGTTGGTAAATACCACATTGGCTGTGAGCAACTCCAGACTGCTGTAGTAAGCTCTGTGTAACTCTTGAGAAGAGCTCCTTGCATCTTCTCCATAGTCGGTTGTTTTTTGTATTATTGATATGGCCCAGAATACTATAAGAAAGGGATTGGCAGTAGTGGGAAACTGCCGGGTGGGGGTGGGAGGGCACATAACATCAGTAAGGGTACCTGATCTCAAACCAGGCCGAGTGGGGACCAAAGAGAGGCCCAAACTTTACTTGTACAATGATCACTTATGTACCTAATCCTGAATTGTACCCCATATGTTTAACATTTAAAAAAGAGTACCTTGTATGCAAGAGTTTACTTCATTTGAATGTGTTGTATTCTGAGTACAACAAAAATTATCAAAGACATGTTGCCCACCAAGATGCCAGTAACATAAAGGGAGAAAAAACAATAAAAATACTAAAGGATAATAGGTAGTAGGCCGTTGCTAGGTTCTGTGACTGTCCAAGTCATTGGCAAGTAACAACTCATTCAATCATCCACACAACTCTGTGAATGTTGTATGCTCTTTACATATATTATCTTAAGCCCTTGCATTAAAGGTGAAGAAAGTGAGATGCAGAGAGATTAAATAACTTCCCTTGGGTACTTGGAGAGGTAATAAAAAAGAGAGATTTGAATTCAACTCAAGTCTGGCTCTCAACTCTTCATTTTCAAGCACAAGATACAACCTCTCAACAACCCTATCAACTACAACAAAGGAAAAATGGCCTACAATGTAGCATAAAGGCTCAAGAAAAAAAGCAACTCCCAAGCCAAGGCATACTCTTCTATCTTCCAGTCATTGCATGTCAGAGATACCCCCAAATCTTGAGCCTCATATACTCACTGTCACAGTAACAGTGTGTGTACAAACAGAATCATATTTGAGAAGTGAGAATTTATTAAGCCGAATATTAAGTTGTTGATTCAGGATTTGGTTCACATTCCTTCAGCACATTATATTAGCATTTCCTCCAACAATTAAAATCACATCAATTGGCTATGCAAATGTCAGTGTTTAAATATTTTTTATTTCCAGCTGTGTAAGAACTACACTTGAATCTCATGTGCCAGATAAAAATCAGGCTGTAAATCAAATAGCCACAAATCATCAGGCGACCAAATTATTATGGTACAACAAGGCCAACCACCAAGCCATCAAATAATCTTTGGGGCATTTTGCAGCCAATCCAAACAGCTAATAAAATGAGATCATAGTTTCTCCGGAAAGCAAAGCTGGCCATTCCTGCCTGATGCTGACCAACAAATTTCCATGTGAAATTTGGAGGACGCCACTTAGATTCTTCCCTAGGGATTGGGTTCAATCTCCAGTCACTCCAATTTCAAACCCATCTCTTTATACTGCAGGGTGAGGCTGAAGTTCTCTTAAAGGTGTTCAGATACGGTCTCTGATGGCTTAGGGTTTTTGCCCTTTCTGTTTTTTTCAAATGCACACTAAAATTTCATATGTAATTTTCATTTAAATACTATCATAGGATTTAGAAACATTACCAAGGAAATGAAAATATAAAATTAAAAGTGCATATACAAGATAAAACACCCAAACAAAAGAGGAGGAAAAAAGAAAGATAATGAGAACGAGCAAGAGAGAAAATACACATAAAGGAGAAATTGCAGCCACTGGATGTAGACAGAATGGGATCAGCCTTTAATTCCTTCATGTATTTCCCATGAAGCTGTGGAAGATACATCCCAAATGCTTAGATGAGTTGGGGTTGGAGGATACGGATTCCCATGGGAACACATGCAGCGTCCAGCCATGGTAGTCTACATTCCAAGCATGAGTTGCAGCAACAGCCTTTTTTTTCCTATTTGTAGTATTATTTGTGCTCTCAATCTCAATAATTACACTCCAGAGAGCTGTGAACAGCAAGCTTGCATCCTTAGCTCTGTGTTTCTTCCTGTCTTCTGAATCCCGATGTGTATTCTTTCCAACTGTTTGTCTTTTTTTTTCTTTCCAGCAGTTTATCAGGCTGTTTCCTTTCCCACAACATTCCTGTAAACACCCAGTGCAGTGTACATATTATGTCTAGTACACAATGCTGTAGAAACTCAAAAGGTCACCTTCTATTAGTCCAAGTACCCAACTAACACCAGTTATATTTACTGTCTCATCAGAAACACACTGCCTATAATCACCCTTCATTCTCATTGGTCCCTAAAGACTGATAAGCAAATCAGCACCATTCACTAACTAAAAACAAATGAGATATCTTAGACTTCAAATTCTTTCTGTTGTATATATAGACATACTAATATATTGGGCTTTTTCATTATGAGGCTATTGTTAATTTTTTAAATCTTTACCTGACTAGTAATAGTCTTGACATATTATTTTGCAGATGTAGTAAGGCTCTTAAATACTCAGTTCCCTTTTTCAGGTTTGGAAGTGTTTATAAATAAACGAGTGAGAATCCACTTTTTAGAACAATGTTTCTCAAAATAAAATCTATGGACTATCTGAAAAATAACCACTTCTGGTTATTAAAAATCATGATTACTACATGCAAAAGAAAATTGCATTTTTACATACCATCAACAAGCAGGCAGAGAATCAAATAAAAAGTCTAATCCCATTCACAATAGCCACACACACACACACACACACAATGAAATACCTTGGCATCCACCTAACCAGAGAAGTGAAAGACCTTAACAACAAGAACTACAAAACACAGCTCAAAGAAATCAAGGATGACACAAACAAATGGAAAAACATTCCATGCTCACGGATTGGAAGAATCAATATTGTCACAATGTCCATTGCACCCAAGGCAATCTACAGATTCAATGCAGTACCCATCAAATTACCAACATCATTTTCCTCAGACCTGAAAACAACAATACAGAAATTCATACGGAAATAAAAAGGAGCACAAATAGTGGGGAAAAAAATCCTTAGCAATAGGAATAAAGCAGGAGGTATCACACTTGCAGACTTTATATTTTATTACAAGGCTACAATAACCAAACCTTGTATTGGTATAAGAATAGACACACAGACCAATAGAACAGGACAGATTCCAGAAGCAAAAACACTGTCAATCAACTCGTCTTCAACAAAGCCACCAACCACTAGGGAAAGGATGCCATATTTAGCAAATGGTGCTGGGAAAACTAACTGACCTTGTACAAAAGAATGAAACTGGACACCTACCTATCACCATATACAAAAATCAACTCAAAATGCATCAAAGACCTAAACATAAAATGTCAAACTGTAAGAACCCTAGAAGAAAATGTGGGAAAAACCTTTACGTACATTAGAGTAGGCAATAAATTCTTGACCAAGTCCTCAAAAGTGAATGCCATAAAAGCTAAGATAGACAAGCAAAATGCCATCATACTGAAAAGATTTTGCACAGCAAAAGAAACCACGAAGAGAGTGGAAAGACAATCCACATAATGAAAAAAATATCTGCAAAGTATGTGTCTGACAGAGGTCTAACATCCAGGATCTACAAGGAACTCAAACAAAGTGAAAGGGGAAAAAAAACCTCATTAAAAAGTAAGCAAAGGACATGAACAGACATTTCTCAAAAGATGACATACAAGCAGCCAACAGACATAAAAAATTGCTCAGTCTCACTAATCATCAGAGAAATGCAAATCAAAAGTGCAATGAGATGCCACCTAACTCCGGTAAGGATGGTTATCATTAATAAGTAAAAAAAAAAAAAAAACAACAACAACAGACGCTGGTGTGGGTACAGAGAAAAGAGAACACTTCTACACTACTGGTGGGAATGCAAGCTAGTTTAACCTCTGTGGAAAGCAGTGTGGAGAACTAAAAGCTGACATTTCATAAGATCCAGCAATCCCTCTTCTGGGAATATACCCAGAGGAACATAAATCATTCTACAAAAAGACGCCTACACACACATGTTTATTGCCACTCTACTCACGATAGCAAAAACATGGAACTAACCCTACAGTCCATTGAAAGTAGATTGGATGACGAAATGTGGTACTTATATATATGATAGAGTATTATGCAGCCATAAAGAGCAAAATCGTGACTTTGCAGCAAATTGAATGGAGTTGGAGACCATCATACTAAGTGATATGTCACAGAATCGAAGAATTGAATACTGCATGTTCTCACTCATAAGTGGGACCTGAACAATAGTCTCATTAGCACAAGGTAGGGATCAACACTGCTATAGGAGGGAGGGAGAGAACAGGGTGGGAAACACATGACAACATAAAGGGTACCTGGTCCACTACCAGGGAGAATGAGGACCAGTTAGAAGTCCAAAATTCACCTGCATGCAGTCTACTTATGTAGTTAATCTTCACCTGTACCCCACAGCTCCTTAATGAAATAAAACTTTTAAAAGTGATTATTTCTTATCAAAAAAGAAATATATAAATAAATCACAGTATATATATGCAATGAAAATCTATTCAGCAATAAAAATATACAAGCAACTGACACATACAATAAAATGGATGATTTTTACAAACTGTGTTGAGTGAAAGAAGATGGATACAAAAGAAGTGCATGCCATGTGATCTATTTACATTAATTTCTAGAATGCACAAAATGAACTTATGGCTGTAAAAATAAGATCAGTGGTTGCTTCCTGGATGGGGCAAGGAGCATGAGGAAGCTTTCTTGGGTGATGATGCTCTATATATTGATAGGCATTCACAAAAACTGAATGAATAAAATATATAGTAACATTTCTAGGAAAATTATGCCTCCATTTTAAAAAAATCTGGTTTATGCACCCAACCATCAAAACATCTGCATTTATAAAAATAGACTTTTCGAGGAGGGGGAGTCCACGGCCTCCCCTCCTCTCCTCTTCCACAAACTCTACCCTGAGATTCCCCCTGCTCGCCTGCCAGCCATGGCCGACAAGAAAGCAGCCTTTGATGATGCAGTGGAAGAATATGCGATCAACGAGGAGTACAAAATATAGAATAAGAAAGCCCCATTTCTTTATGATTTGCTGATGACCCATGCCCTAGAGTGACCCAACAAACCACACAGTGGCTTCCAGACATAACTAGACCAGAAGGGAAAGATTTTAGCATTTAATGACTTACACTGGGGACACACATGTCAGATGATAAAAACCGTCTTGTGATAGCCAGTGTGCAGCTTCCTAATGATGATGCTCAGTTTCATGCATCACACTATGACAGTGAAAAAGGAGAATTTGGAATGTTTGGGTTCTGTTAGTGGAAAAACAGAAATAGAAATCAAGATCAACCATGAAGGAGAAGTAAGCAGAGTCCGTTTATGTCCCAGAGTCTTTGTATCATTGCAACAAATACTCCATCCAGCTATGTTCTTATTTTGGACTATACAAAACATCCTTCCAAACCAGACCCTTCTGGAGAGTGCAACCCAACTTACATATTTGTGGACATTAGAAGGAAGACCTTGGACTTTCTTGGAACCCAAATCTCAGTGGGCACTTACTTACTTAGTGATTCAGATGACCATACCATCTGTCTATGGGACATCAGTGCCGTTCCAAAGGAAGAAAAAGTGGTGAATGCAAAGACTAAAGCTTAACAAAGCCACAGTAGTTGTAGAAGATATTTCCTGGCATCTGCTCCATGAATTTCTGTTTGGGTCAGTTGCTAATGATCAGAAGCTTATGATTTGGGATACTTGTTCAAACAATACTTCCAAACCAAGTCACTCAGTTGATGCTCACACTGCTGAAGTGAAGTTGCCTCTCTTTCAGTCCTTCTAGTGAGTTGATTCTTGTCACAAGATCAGCTGATAAGACCGTGGTCTTGTGGGATCTGAGAAATCTGAAACTTAAGTTGCATTCCTTTGAATTACATTAGGGAGAAATATTTCCGGTTCAGTGGTCGCCTCACAGTGAGACTATTTTGGCTTCCAGTGGTACTGATCACAGACTGAATGTCTGGGACTTAAGTAGAAGATGCAGAAGATGGGCCACCAGAGTTGTTGTTTATTCATGGTGGTCACACTGCCAAGATAACTGATTTCTCCTGGAATTCCAGCAAACCTTGAGTGATTTGTTCTGTATCAGAAGACAATATCATGGCAGGTGGCAGAGAACATTTATAATGAAGACCCTGAAGGCAGCATGGATCCAGAAAGACAAGGGTCCTAAACATGTCTGTAATTCTTATGATTTTAGACTCCCCTTTTTTCCCTGTCAACTCTAAGACTAATTTAACACTGATTTTGAGACATACAGACTTTGTTTGGCTACCCTTCCATGTAGGTACCACCAACAATGCTGTTAACTCAAACAGTGGGTATTCTGTAAGTATTAAGTGGGGGACTTGATTCAGCAAAACCACAGACTTACATTTAAATTTTCTTCAGGAATTTTGTAGTAACAAACCCAGGTCCAAAGTAGCCACAGAAAGGGGAATATTATGTGGATTATTTTTCTTCTTATGCTGTATCCCCATATTTTTCAGACTCATTTATGTAAAGGCTAGAGTAAGTAAGGAATGGAGCCAAATTAGGTAGGTCTCTGAGCCATGAAGTATAAACAAATACTGCAAGATGTAATTTTTATTCAGGAAGTAGGGGAGATTCGAATTACATAGATTCCTAATCTAAAATCTTCACAGTTGACTTTTCAAGATGCATATTTTAATATATAGACCAATTTCTTCTTGGTTTCTTCAGTAAAATTCAATCTGCACATTCTTCTTTCCCCATGCATTTTTGCTCATTAGTATATTTCCTGAGATATTTTCATATTGTTTCTTTCCTTTCTGTGAAATGGTTGTTGTTGTTAACTTGGTACCAGCAAGTTGTAAAGATGTCTGTTTTTACCTGACCATTATACCACAGGTAGACTGTCAAGTTGAAAAGAGTGAATCAATAACTTGTATTTGTTTATTAAATTAAATTAATCCTTGTTTTAAAATAATAAACTTTTTAAAAAATATTTTTAGATTTACAGAGAAGTTCTAAAGATTATACTCAGAATCTCTGCATACCCTGGATACTGCCTTCTCCCCTGTGAACGCTTTACATTGCCAGGGTACATTTGTCACAACTAATGAGCCAGTATTGATACATTAACTAAACCTAATATTTTATTCTAAATTCCTTCATTATTTTTTTCCCTCACTTCCTTACATTCTTTTTCTGTTTCAGAATCCCATCCACGATACCATATTGCATTTAGTCATTATGTCTCCTTTAGCATCTTGGCTATGACAGTTTCTGAGATGTTTTTTGTTTTTCACGACCTTAACAGTTTTGAGAAGCCCTGGTCAGATATTTTGTAGTGTCTCTCAATTGGGATTTTGTTTAATGTTTTTCTTATGATTGGAGTGAGGTTCGGGGTTTTGGAAGAAAGACTACTGAGGTCAGATATGATAATCACCATGTTCTAGCAATGGGACATGATCTTTAAGACTTGTCCCTTAGGGTGTTCACCTTGATCACCTGACTAAGGAGCATCTGCATCTTAAGACAAGTTCCTTACATGTTTCACATCTTTACTAATTTTAAAAGTGCCATGTTAAATTTTAACATTTCACAGACATTAAGTAAGTTCATATACTGAGCTGTAACACCACTCCCTGTTCCAAGTCATCTGTTACTCATCAGAAGAAATGTCTGCCGATGTATCTTTCATACGTCTTGTACTTGTGTGTCTGGAAACAGGATGAGTTTCTTCCTACTCATTGCTTTTCACATGGGACAATCTCTCTCCTTTTTCTAAAACCCTCCATTGTTTTGAAGGTCATGCTATCCAATACATTTTCTGCCTAGTAACACTCTTTGATTCAGTCATTTACAGTCCTCTGATTGCTCCTGGTAATTCCCTGAAGATTTCAGTTCCCAGCTGCCCCTTTTACCTAACTATTCCTCTCATATTTCTCAGTGACTCCAATATCCACATATAAGTTTCTCCCAATACATGGCCTCTCTCTTCCTAGACCACATCACCAGTGATCTTCCCTCTGACCCACCTCATCCATGGTCAGGCCAAACTTCATCATTGACAATTTTACCTTTCTCATGATAAACTTCTCTGTCAAAAAAAGTTATTCACCCTAAAGATCCCAATTTTAATTTCCCCATCAAAAGTATCTCTTCTTTGACCATGACCTCCTATTCTTCCATCCACTTCTGAGTACTCTGATTTCCAAAAGTCTTTGCCTCTCTATAAAAATACAGAGACCAAAACAAATTAACAACAAACACCACTTCTAATCAGTTGTCTCTGCTAGCAATTTATGACCCTGGATCTCACTCAAGTCCTCACTTTTCTGTTTACCTTTCTTAGCTTTAGTGTCCATGGTCTAATAGTAAAATATTTATTCTATCATTGCCACATGACCAACCTTAATCCTGGTAAGATCCAACTTTTTTCCTATCTTGTTCCTGAAATCTATCAGTTGATCTTATATGTAGCAAAACACATAACAAGTTGCCTGTGCTACATTAAATATCATAACCACTCTCATTAAGTGGACCTTAGTTTTGTCCTGTCATTCCTTTTCATTTTCACTTACACAGTCTCTTGAGAAAATATTATTTTCTCCTTTCAAATTTTCACCACTTTCCCCTCCCTGTTATCTCCCTTTCAGGTAATGAGCTTGCTTCTTATTTCATGGAGAAAGTAGAAATAACTAAAGGAGTATATGTTTCCACCACCATATCTACTAACATTAATAACTATATGCCTTGCCTGGATGTCAGGTTCAACTCATCTATTTAAGTGCTGAACCCATCCACTTCAGGATATACAAGGCCATTGCTCTTGCTATAGTGTACTTTGTCTCTTGCATCATCATTTTTTTCACTAATGGTTTATTTCTATTAATATATAAATATATACTATCTTAAGGAAATCTTCCCTTATCTATGTCCCTTCATATATTTCCTGCCTTGCTTCTCTCCTTTGTAGAAAAACAGGTTTTGTAGTCACAGTGTCCCCTTCTCCCATGCTCTCATGAACCCATTCTGTTCAAGCTTCACCTGCCATTCCAGGAGCTGCTCTTGACAAGGGCATAAAAGACCTCTGTATTAGATAATCTAATGGTCATTTATCAGGCATCCAACTTGACCAAATAGTTTCATTTCACACACGTGATTATTATTACTCTAAACAATTCATTTGCTTGACTTTTATAGTACCCTGGTTTTCTACATGCATTACTAGCTGCTCCTTTTCACTGTCCTTTGACAATTCCTCTATATTTCCCATATCTATAAACATTGAAATATTGTAGGACTCAGCCTTCTAACCCAGATTGTCTCTTTGTGTTCTGTAGCTTTAAATACTACCACTACCCTGAAAATTCATAAATTTATATTTCTAGCCTGAACATCTCCCTGGAACTATAGACTCATCTCATCATTTCTTGATATCTCTATTTAGATATATATTATGCATCTAAAAAATAGCACCAGATCAATTAAAGGAAGACTTTATCAAAACTACTGCAATAGGGGAGAGAGATTGAACTTAACTCAGTTGAAACAAAAGGCGGGAGAATTTTAAGCATGAGGTGAGTTAGTGGAAAAGCACTAGAAGATTGAGATGAAGGGAAAAAAGATTCAGCTATCAGTCTTGGCTAATAGTGTTTGTTAAGATTAGACTCCTACTTGAGGTTCTTTCTTTTTTTTTCTTTGTTCTATTAAAGCTTTGTTTTGTTTTGATTTGATGTATAACAATTGTACACTTTTGTGGAGTAAATGTATGGGGTGTAATGTGAGGTTTCAAGGCATACAGATGTACTGTGTAATAAGCAAATCAGGATAATTAGCATATACATCACCTCCAATACTTGTCACTTTATTCTGGTAAGAACATTCAAAATCCTCTCTTCTAGCTATGTTGAAGTATACAATGCCTTCTTTTTGACCATAGTCACCTTACTGTGCAATAGAACATCAGAACATCTGACTATAACTTTGCATCCGTTGAACAACCCATTGTATGATGTATAGTGTACATCTTCCTATTGCCTGTTATTCTTACCAACCTCTGGTAACCACAATTTTATTCTCTACTTAGATGAGATCAACTATTTTAGATTCTACATGTAAGTGAGATTATGTGATATTTGTTATTGTATGCTTGGTTTAGTTCACTTAATATTAAAAGACAAAAAATAACAAATGCTGTCAAGGTTGTGGAGAAAGAGAGCTCATACACTGTTGGTAGAAATGTAAGTTAGTACAACCATTATAAAGAGCAGTGTATAAGTTCTACAAAAAATTAAAAATAGAACTGCTATATGATCCAACAATCCTACTGCTAGGTGTATATACAAAGGAAAGGAAACCAATATATCAAAGAGGTATTTGCACTCCCATGTTTATTGCAGCACTATTTTAAATAGCCAAGCCTGTAATCCCACTACTTCAGGAGGCTGAGGCGAGAGGATTACCTGAGCTCAGAGGTTCGAGATCAGCCTGGGCAACTTGGTGAGACCTCATCTCTACAATAAAATAAAAAAATAAGCCAGAATGGCAGAGCACACCTGTAATTCCAGCTGCTTGGAAAACTGAGATGGAAGGATTGCTGGAGCCCAGCCAGTTGACACTAGGGTGGCTGAGAGCATGCCACTGCACTCCAGCCTGGACAACAGAGTGAGACTCCAACTCAAAAAAAAATAAATAAATGAAAGATAAAATAAAATAAAATAGCCAAGATATGGAATCAACATAAGTATCCATAAAGGGATGAAAGCAATAAAAACAAATTGGTATATATACACAGCCACACAAATGAACAAAATCCTGTCATTTGAAATAACACAATGAACCCAGAAGCACTATCTTTCTTAATGATTATATTTTAAAGGAACTGCTTGTCATACCTTGAGAAAGATATTTCTGGGTTGTAAAAGATTTACATCTCAAAAAGACAGAAAGTTTCCTCTTGCAATTTAAAGTTAACCCTCCTTTTAAAATAATGTAATAAACCTATAGTCAGGAAGAAAGTTGTCTAAAATTAAGTCAAGCTGAGGGGAATTTTAGGGCCATTTTGGTCACATCTCAAACTTAACATGACTAAAAATGAATTACTGATTTTTTTCACCCTCAAACATGCCCATCTCCCAGTATTTTCTTTCTTTTTTTAATTAAAAAAAAAATTGTTTGCACCTCTGGTCTCTCGGAATTTGCTCCCCAGTATTTTCTAACTCAGTAGCAATTACATTGTTCCAGTTGTTTGAGCCAAAAACCTTCAAGTCAACATTAACTCTCTCTCTCTCTCTCTCTCTCTCTCTCTCTCTCTCTCTATCTCTCTCTCTCTCCCCTGAAACATCCACATCTAATTCCTCCTCTTTATTTGAAAAGTTTGCAACCACTTTTCATCATCTTCATCATGCCTAAGCTACTAAAATTGCTCAGCAATTTACTGAATTACTTTCCCAATTGTTCTTACTAGTTTCATTCTTTCCCTTCCCACAGTCTACTATTTAGGTTGCCAGATTTCCATTTCACTCATTATGTTGGCCTAAAAAGCTCAATATATTTTTCCTCCTGCTTTTTTTCTTACTTCAGTCTCTAGTTTGGCCTCCCATGCCCTGGGTTCTCTGTGTATGTGCCTCATTTTCTTCTTTTTGTCCTTCATATTTCCCAATCATATTTCTGCCCCAGGATTTATGACTTACTTTCCTCATTGTTTGAAAGGCCCTTCTTACAGACGTTAACCTGTCTTTCTTCCATCATGTCTCAGCTCCAGTGTCAAATATTATCCTCTACTTGAGTCTTTCCCTAAGCTTATCTAATATCACAATATAACAACCCTGCTTTATTTTTCTTTATATCACTTACCACGATCTGATATATTATTTTATCTGATTATTTGTCTATTTTCTGTCTCTCCAATTAGAATGTATGTTTTTTAAGAGAGGGGACTTCATATATGTTTGTTTACTACTGAAAGTGTGCCAGGAAAAGAACAGACAATATATATTTGTAAAATTATGAATGGATTCCTTGTGTCATAAAGGTAAGAAGTTTACAAATGGCTGTTGACCTCTGTGAAAGCTCTTCACAATCTTCAGTGAATCCAGTGATGTGTTCTTCATAATACTTTCAGTCCTGGCCTCTGTTACCCTCAATGATTTAAACATAAACACATTTGATTATCTTTGCCATGCAAGCTTCATTATCCTCATTTTAGGAAACTACTTAATAAAAACTCTACATTTGAAACAGATCAATTACCATTGATCTGCAATTCTCTTCTTTGCAGTATAAATGCCTTTATTCTTATTTCTTTCCAGACTTTTTACAACTACACCTGCTTCTGTCTTGATTATGATCTCTAGTCACTTAACCTCACCCTGGTTTCTTAGGCTATTTTATATTTATATATAATATGTTAAAAAATATATAAATTATATAGTATATATTTATATAATATATTTTTTCTATATATAGTGTATGTATATATATATATATATGTATATACATAAATATTATAAATATTTAACTCTTCTCTCCCATTCAACCCCTTCTCTCCCAGGATGAATTCTAGTCAGTCATTTTGATAATACCCTCATTACTGCTCCTAATTATTTTATTTTTTGGCAAATTTTAAGTTTCTGACTTTTCTAGTCCTTAGTACTAGTAAAAACCTAAAATTTATGGCATCTATTTTAACTCCTTGACTAGTTGTATACTAATTTGATTGTTTTCCATTATGTAGTCAAAATTCTCAAGTTGTGTCTTTCATTCTACTTAGTAATTATGTTGTTCACATGTCATGGATTCTTTTTTTTTTTTCTTTTGGTCCACGTTTCCATTGTCTATAGATTTCATTGTGTACAGTTTAAAATCATTCCTATGTTCCTCTAAACATCTAATTTCCTATTGTATTACTTTCAGTAAGTAGCTTCATATTTTGTGTTATTTTATGGTCATTTGATATGAGAGTCTCAAAATTGCTCCTTAGCCTTCAGCTACACTCTTTTTATAAGATTCATCTGTTCCTTAACCTTAGTATTCAATGAAGAAACATATTATCCCCTTGCTGTCTTAAATCTCCAAACTTTGCAATTGTTTATATCCTATCCCAACTTATTTGGGATATTCTTTCATATACATATGTTATTTTTTAATCCTTTCTCTCTGTTCATGACTGTTCATGATCTTGTTCATGAGCTTCATTGTTTTATGGTAGTCATTTTTGTTATCTGTTTACCTTGATTTGTTGGAAATTTCTAAGGAAAAAGATAAAGTCTAACTATCACTACTATTATAATGTATTTTCTACATTATAATACTGTCATTCTATAAATATTGAATGAGTGAATGTTATTAAGGCTTTGAAAAGAACCTGGGGGGAAATAAAATACTACATAAAATGTTAGATGCCCTCTCTACTCACCCCAGAATTGCCATAAAATAATAGCTCATTATTCTAAATTTGTCACATTGATGGTGGTGGTGGTGGTAGCGGTGAGGGAGTGTTATTTAGTTAAAATATTTCATATTACATGCCAATCTCCTGAAAGCAGTTCAAACTCTACTGAGTTTTCCTTTGGCCTGGGTTCAGAATTTAGTTGAATTATTAATGAAATCCTTATTCACTGCTTGCATTTGAATGCTCTTCTGAATCTCCATTGAATCTAAACTCATCTATCAGGCATGTTGTCTGGAAAAGTCTCAGGAAATCACTTTTGGGAGTTCTAGATTCTTCCATTTAACCTTAGAGAGAGATTTATCTTGAAATTGCACTATGCTACAAAATTTTTCTTTTATTATGCTTTCTTAGTCACCATGAAAGCAAAGAAGTCTATAAATATATTGTGTTAAGAAAATATAATGTTTTTATTGAACTTCTGGAGATACCTTTTTAGAAATTTAAACAAAAGCCTAAATTTTATGGTTCATTCTAGTGTATTTCATTCTGGTAGCTGTTAGAAGGCTCTCTGTTGTCAAAATATTATGATCCCTTTCTAATTTTTCTACTCTCTTGAGTTTCAGATCTTGTGGCAAAGATGGCAAAAATATTTTATTATTTTTATTTGTAAAATCTTTTTCAAATTTTTTTGCTTGGACTTTTGATGAGCTATCTCTACAACTTTCTATGCAAACTGCACTTTGATAAATTAATGGAGTAAATTAAATTTACATATATATGTATATTTTATTTTAAAGATATGGGTTACAAATCAGGATTAGGTACATAAGTGATCAACATACAGGGGAAGTTTGAGCCTCCCATTGGTCCTCATTTTGCTTGATTTAGGATCAGGTACCCTTGGTGATGTTATATGCTCCCCACCCCAGCAATGGCCTGCTACTGCTAATCCCTTTCTTGTAGTGTTATGATAAATGTTCAAGGTCCACTTACGAGTGAGGACATGTGGTATTGCTGGTTCTTATGTTAGGAAATTAAATTTATACAAACAACAAAAAGCCTACACCCACAACTTTTGTCAGAAATAAGTGGTGTTTAGGTGGAAAGAGAAGTATAATGGACTTTGAAGAGCTCTCTTGAATTTTTTATTCTGCCACTAGGACTCCATGAAATTTAAAAAAATTTAAAAATTGTTCTTATTGCAGATATTCTCCTTCACCTACTTTCTAGTTCCACTTAAATGAATTTATGCTGAACATCTCTTTTAATACTAGAGTGATGGGACATTTGTTACAATTGATGGACCTATTAATACATTGACACATCATTATCACCTAACATCCATAGTTTATTTGAGGGTTCATTATGGATGTTATTCATTCTGTAAAGTTTGGCAAATGAATAATGGCATATAACCACTACTACAGTATCATACAAAATAGTTTGCTTCTCCAAAAATCTTTTCCTATGCATTCCTCTCACCCCATAACTCTTAGCAACCACTCATATTTTTTGTTGTCTCCATTATTTTGCCTTTTCCAGAATGTCATATTTTTGAAATCATATACTATGTATCATTTTCAGATTGCCTTATTTTACTAAGAAATATGCATTTAAGTCTCCTCCATGTATTTTCATGGCTTGATAATACATTTCTCTTCAATGATGAATAATATTCCATTGCCTGGATACATCCACTTACTTACTTAAGAGCATTTCTGTTGTTTCCAAATTTTGGCAACTATAAAGAAAGTTGCCATAAACATCCATGTACAGGTTTTTGTGTTGATATTCATTTCCACATTTCCTGAATGAATACCAAGGAACATGATTGTTTGACTGTATGCTTAGTTTTATAAGAAACCACCCAATTTACTCAAAGTGGCTGTACCATTTTGTGTTCACACTGGCAATGAATGAGAATTCCCAATGTACCACATCCTCACCAACAAAGGTATTGACAGTGTTCTAGATTTTTACCATTAGTATTGTATCTAAAAAGTCATGGTCATATTCAAGGTCATCTAAGTTCTTTTTCCAGTGGAAAAAGAATTTCTCTCTATTCATAGTTTGATAGTTTAAGCATTTCTATCATGAATGGATGTTACATTTTGTCAGTTTTTTCCTGCATCTATTAATATAATCATGTGATTTTTCTTCTTTAGCCCATTAATATAATAAATAGCATTCATTTGTTAATGTTGCATGAGCCTTGAATATTTGAGATAAATTTATCTGGTCATGCTGAATAATTATTTGTATGAACTATTGGATTCAATTTGCTAATATTTTGTTGAGAATTTTGCATCTATATTTACAGGAGACATTGGTCTATAATTTTTCTTTCTTTATAAGGTCTTTGTCTGGTTTTGGTGTTAGGGAACCGTTAGCCTTATAAAATGAGTTAAGAAGTATCTCTTTCCAGTCTGTCTTCTAAAAGAGATTGTAGATAATTGGTACAATTTCTCCTTGTATGTTTGGTAAAATTCTCTAGTGAACCATTCTGCACTAGTGCTTTCTGTTTTGCAAGGTTATTACTGATTCAATATCTTTAATAGATATAAGTCTATTTTTCCTTTTCTTGTAAGCCTATTACTTTTTGTTAAAAGAAACAATTTCATTATTTGGCAGATTGTGTCTGTCAAAGAATTGATCTGTTTCATCTAAGTTACCAAATTTGTGAATATGGCATTGTTTATGCTATTCTATTATAATTTTAATATTAAGGAATCTATAGTGATTATCTCTATATTTTTTTCTATTAGTAATTGCTATCATCTCTATTTTTCTTAGTTAATCTGGATAGTAGCTTATCAAACTTTTGGTCTTTAAAAAAAACAACTTTTGATTTCATTAGTCTTCTCTATTGATTTGGTTTTTAATTTCATTCATTTCTGCTTTAATTTTTATTAGTTATTTTCTTCCATTAACTTTTAATTTAATATATTCTCCTTTTCTCTGGTTTCCTTTTCTTATTTTAAAAATGTGGGGTACAATTCAGGATTAGGCATACAAATGGTCATCATACAGGTAAAGTTTGGGCCTCCCTTTGGTCCCCATTTCGCCTTTGTCTAGTTTCCTAATGTGAAAATTTAGATTATTTATTTTAGATCATTCTTCTTTCTAATATATTCAGTGCTATAAATATCCTGCTAAGCAATGAATTCACAGATCCCACAAATTTTGAAAAAATTGTGTTTCATTTTCATGTATTTAAAAATGTATTTTTTTAAATTTTAAGACTTTTTTTCTTTAATCCATGTGTTACTCAGAAGTGTGCTATTTAAAATCCATTTATTTTGGAACTTTACAATTATCTTTCTTTTTTATTATTATAAAGATATAGGGTACAATTCAGTGTTAGGTATACAAACATTGATTATGCAGGTACCCTTGTTAATGAGGTATGCCCCTCCCTCCCCTGAGTTTCCCACTACTGTCAATGCCTTTCTTATGGTATTATAGTTGTTCAAGGTTCACTTATGAGTGAGAACATATAGTACTCTGTTCTTTGCCTCTGTGATTGATCACCGAGTATGATCGACTCTAAATTCATCCAAGTTGCTGCAAAGTCCATTCAAATCAAAACCACATTGAGATACCACCTAACCCCAGTAAGAATAGCCATCATTAATAAAATAAACAACAACAGATGCTGGTGAGGATGCAGAGAAAAGGGGTGGCTTCTACACTGCTGGTGGGAATGTAAACTAGTGTAACCTTTTTGGAAGACAGTGTGGCGATTTCTGAAAGAACTAGAAATTGACTTTCCATATGACCCAGCAATTCCCCTATTGGGAATATACCAGAGGAACTCAAATCATTTTACAAAAAAGATACCTGCACACGTATGTTTGTTGCAGCTCTATTCACAATAGCAAAAATGGAACCAATCATGTTGCCCATCGAAGCTGGATTAAAAAAAACAATTATCTTTCTGTTGTCAGTTTCGAGCTTCATTTTATTGTGTCTGAGAGAAGAAGTTGCATAATTTTTATTCTTTTAAGCTCATGCTGCCGCTGCCCACAGAGGCCCTTGGTGCCTGCCCCTCGGAGCTCTGGCCTCCATCCCTGACTGAAGGGCTCTATCTCTGACTGAAGCGCCCCACCTGGCCCAAAGCCACTGTCACCTGTGGAGGCCCTTGACGCCCACTCTTCAGAGCTCTGGGCCCCCTCCTTGGGTGGAGCACTCTGCCCAGCCCAAAGCCACTGCCCACGGAAGCCCTTGGAGCCCGCCCCTCAGAGCTCTAGGACCCCTCCCTGGCTGAAACGCCCAGCCTCACCTCAAACCGCTGCTACCCCTGGAGGCCCTCATTGTCTGCCCCTTACAGCTCTGGCCTCCATCACTGACTGAAGACCCCACCCAGCCCAAAGTTGCCACCCATGGAAGCCCTTGGCTCCCACCCCTTGGAACTCTGGGCCCCCTCCTTGGCTGAAGCACATTGCCCAGCCCAAAGCTGGAACCACACATGGAGGTCCGGGTTCCCTCCCTGACTGCAGTGCCCAGCCCCATCCCAAGCCTGCACCAGCCAGGGAGGTCCACTGTTCCCTCCCTGTAGAGCTCCAGGCTCCCTTGTTGGTGCTACCACCCCACCCCGAGCCACCCTGTGTGCTACACTGACCAGCAATGCCCAGCAGTCTTGCACTCCATCTCCCATGACTCACCCCTGGCCACAGCAGGAGGAGAGAACAGCCGGAGCTCGCAGGCCAGGCAGAGACCTCCATTGCCCCATGAGATCCACCCAGCTCTGTGCAGCCTCCAGCTTGGGACCTAAGAACAAAGAAAGAAAAAGAAGTCCAATCCTCATGTGACACACTGACCTACAGCACCTGGCTGTCTTGCACTCTACCTTCCCCAGCTGGACCCGGCTGTAGTAGAATGAGAGATCATCTGGAGCCCTGTGACCACGCAGAGATCTGCAGTGCCTCCCCTGCCCAGCTCTGCACAGCCTCCAACTTGGGATCTAAGACCTCATGTTTGTGTAAAGGAATAGTACATCATAAGGAGGTTGGTCATCTTGTGTGTCTGTATGATTGCACATCCTAGTTTGTTGTTGTTGTTGTTTTGTTTGTTTGTTTTGTTTTCTCTTACTCTTATCTGTCTTCAGGTCTATTTTCATTTATAAGCTGGTACCTTTGTCTGTTTTCCCTCTTACTCTTCTCTGTCTCCAACTTCCACTCCCCACCTTCCTGTTCCATTTCTTTCCCTTTTCTTACATCATTTTACTTTCAGGGAGCAAACCAATATTCCCACCTAATGAACAGATTACAAGGCAGTGGGAAGTGGGTTTCAGTGTATCCATATACCTGTCAGTGGATACTGGGATCTGGAAATAAATTTTGAATCACAGCTCCCCCATCAAATAAATCTCAAAACTGCAAAAGGCATAACCCCGAACCTACAGTCCAGCTTCAGAATCGAACAAAAGAGAGGATTCACAGAAAGAAGAATAAGAGATTGAGCAAACAGAAGTAAAAACAACCCTGCCACCCTTGAACAACAGATGTAAAGAAGACAGAGGAAAAAAAGGAAAAGTGGGGAGGAAAATCTACACAAATGAAGAAAAACCAAAAGAAGAATATAGGTCTCACACAGACCCCTGGGAGAACAGATAATGAGAAAACAGAGTTCAGAATGCAAACAATGAAGAGCCCTCAGAATGACTGGTCACATACTACAAACCCAGACATCAAGACATTAATAGAGAGAATAAAAATAATTGAGGAGAGACAAGAGGAAAACAGGAAGAAGTTGGTGACTGAGATAGCAGCAGTAAAGAATACTGTGATAGAAATAAATAACAAACTAATAAGCGTGGAAAGCAGAATTAGCCAAGCAGAAGACAGAATCTCAGAACATGAAGACCAAAATATAGAACTAAGCCAAACTGTCAAAAACATGGAAAAGAAGCTTAAAAAGATAGGACAAAACCTTCAAGTGATGAGTGATTACTTCAAGAGAATGAACCTAGGAATAATTGAACGTCCTGAGGCAGAAAGCGAGACAGAGACCACCCTGGAACAAACATTCCATGAAATTATTCAAGAAAACTTCCCTCACCTTGTCAATGATGCGAAAATTCAAACACAAGAGATTCAGAGAACACTGGCAAGACAACAAATGAGAAGACCAACTCCTAGGCACATAGATAATCCACCTGAACAAAGTAGGTATAAAAGAAAAAACCCTAAAAGCATCAAGAGAAAAAGGTCAGACTACCTACCAGGGAAGACCAATCAGATAAATAGCAGATTTATTACAGAAAACTTCAGGCTACAAGAGCTTGGAGTTCAATATTTAAAGTTCTCAAAGATAAACAATTTCAACCAAGAATAACCTACCTAGCCAAACTAAGCTTCATCAGTGAGGGAGAATTAGAATCTTTCCCAGACATCCTATCCCTAAGAACTTATGTTGCCTCCAGACCACCCCTACAAGAAACTCTTAAGAAAGTATTAAACTCAGAAGAAAAGGGAAAAAGAACAACGATGTTCTACACAATAGTACAGGAAAAAGATTGAAAACACACATGAACTAACCCAGAAAGCCAAAAGAAAGACAACAAACAAACAAGTACAACAACTCTATAAGAACATAATTACATAGATAAACTTCACATTATAATAATTAGTCTGAATGCACATGGACTAAATGCATCACTGAAAAGACATAGAATGCAAAATGGATAAAATATCATGAGGCAACAATATATTGTTTCCAAGAGACTCATCTCACCAGAAAGGACACTCACAGACTCAAAGTAAGAGAATGGGAAACAAAATATCACGTGAATGGAATCAAAAGAAGGCTGGAGTTGCAATCTTAATCTCAAACAAAGTACCTTTTAAGCTATCAAAAAAAAAAATATAGCCAGTCTTGGTGGCTCAGCCTGTAATCCCGCACCTTTGGGAGGCTGAGGTGAGTGGATTGCTTGAGGCCACAGGTTCGAGACCCGCCTGGGCAGCAAGACCTCATCTCTACAATAAGTAAAAAAATCAGCCAAGCGTGGTAGCACATGCCTGTAATTCCGGCTACTCAGAAGGCTGAGGCAGAAGGATCACTGGAGCCCAGCAGGTTGAGGCTGCGGTGGCCGGGAGCGGCCACTGCACTCTAGTCTGGGCAATAGAGTAAGACTCCAACTCAAAAAAGAAAAAAATGAAGACGGTTATTATATAATGATAAAAGTTTTGATTAATAAATAAGAAATATCCATTCTAAACATATATGCACCTAACATGGGAGCGCGAATGTTCATAAAGCAGCTCCTAGGCAAACTGAAAAAAGTGATTGACTCTAACACTATCATAGCTAGGGCCTTTAATATCCCATTCACAACCCTAGACATCAAGACAAAAAATCAGCAAGGAGACTCAGAACCTCAATGAGACTCTTAAACAAATGGGCTTAATTGATACCTACAGAACATTCGACCCAATGACAACAGAATATACATTCTACTCACCACCACATGGAACATACTCCAAGATCAACCACATCATTGGCCATAAATCAAACATAAGCAAATTTCGTAAGATTGAAATCTTGCCATGCACCTTCTCGGATCACAGTGGAATGAAAATAAATATCAACACCAACAAAATTTCCCCAAAGCCCCCAAAGAAATGGGCACTAAACAGCATGATGCTGAACAATGACGGGGTCAACACTGAAATCAAAGAAGAAATTGAAAGATTCCTGGAAACAAATGAAAATGAAGAAACATTCTACCAAACCTCTGGGATGCTATGAAATCAGTTCTAAGAGGGGAATTTATCTCTCTAACAAATCACCTAAGGGAGCTGGAAAGAGAATACCACCAAAACCCCAACTTTATTAGAAGAATCCAAATCACAAAAATAAGAGCCCAAATAGAGGACATAGAAGACAAAAATATCATGGAAAACATCAACAAAACAAAAGTCTGCTTCTTTGAAAGAATTAACAAGATTGATGGGCCCCTAGCCAGAAAAAGAGAGAAAGACCAAGAAAAAGAGAGAAAAAGCCCAAATAAACACAATCAGAAATACAAAAGATCAAGTCACAACTGACATTGAAAAAATACAAAAGATTATCAGAGATTACTATGTACACCTATATGGAAACAAACTTGAAAACCTAAATGAAATGGGGGACTTTCTGACATCACACAGCCTACCCAAGTTGAAACAAGAAGACACTGAAACACTAAATAGATCAATAACAACCCAGGAAATTGACTGTGTCATATGAAAACTACCTACAAAAAAAGCCCTGGAATGGATGGCTTTTCAGCAGAATTCTACAAAACATACAAGAAGGAGCTGATACACTCCTATTGAAAGTATTCCAGGCAATTGAGAAAGATGGAATTCTCCCCAAATCATTATACGAAACCAACATTACACTGATACCCAAACAGGGCAAAGATGCAACAAAGAAAGAGAACTACAGGCCAATATCCCTTACGAACATAGATGCAAAAATCCTCATCAAGATTCTATCCAGCAAATGAGATCCAAAAACACATCTCAGAAATTATCCACCATGACCAAGTAGCCATGATCCACCAGGATGCAGGGCTGGTTCAACATTCGTAAGACCATAAATGTAATTAAATTCATCAACATATATAAAAACAAGAACACATGATGATCTCATTAGATGCAGAAAAAACTTTTGATAAAATCCAGCATCCCTTCTTGATAAAAATCCTCAAACACCTAGGTACAGAAGGATCATACCACAGAATAGTAAGTACCATTACACCAAACTCACAGCTAACATATTGCTAAATGGACAGAAACTAGAAACATTTCTCCTGAAAACTAGAACAAGACAAGGCTGCCCACTCTCACCCGTCTTGTTCAATATTGTGTTGGAAGTCCTAGCCCAGGCAATTAGACAAGGGAAGGAAAGCAGGTGTATCGAAACAGGAAAAGAGGAAGTCAAGTTATCCCTCTTTGCTGATGACATGATCCTATACCTTGAAGATCCAAGAGAATCTGTCAAAAACCTGCTTGCACTCATAAAGGACTTTTGCAAAATCTCAGGGTACAAAATAAATGTGCAAAAGACAGTTGCATTCCTATTCACCAACAACAAGCAGGCAGGGACTCAAATTAAAAGCCAATCCCATTCACAATAGCCACCAAAAAAATGAAATACCTTGGCATCTTCCTAACCAGAGAAGTGAAAGACCTTTACAATGAGAATTGCAAAACACTGCTCAAAGAAATCCAAGAAGACACAAACAAATGGAAAAATGTTCCATGCTCATGGATAGGAAGAATCAACATTGTTAAGAAGTCCATCCTACCAAAGGCAATCTACAGACCCATTAAGTTACTAAGATCATTCTTGTCAGACCTGGAAATGACAATACAGAAATTCATATGGAAACATAAATGACCACGGATAGTTAAAACAATCCTTAGCAAGAGAAACAAAGCAGAAGGTATCACGCTTCCAGACTTCAAACTTTACTATAAGGCTACAGTAATCAAAACAGCATGATATTGATACAAAAACAGGCACATAGACCAATGGAACAGAATAGAGATTCCAGAAGCAAAGCCTCAATTCCTCAACCAACTCACTTTTGACAAAGCCTCCAACAGCAACCATTGGGGAGACGAGAACCTATTCAGTAAATGGTGCTGGGAAAACTGACTGACCACATGCAGAAGATTGAAATAGGACCCCTACCTATCACCATACACAAAAACTAACTTTAAATGAATCAAAGACCTAAACACAAAACCTCCAACTGTAAGAATCTTAGAAAATGCAGGAGACACCTGTATGGAAATTGGAACTGTGAAACAATTCCTATTCAGAACCCTTAAGCCAATACCTTAAGAAATAAGATAGACAAGTGGGACCTCGTCAAATTAATGAGCTTCTGCAAAGCAAAAACAAAACCAAAAAAAAAAAAAAAAAAAAAACCGTCAAGAGAGCAGGGAGACAGCCCACAGAATGGGAAAAAATATTTGCCAAATGTATATCTGACAAAGGCTTAACATCTAGGATCTACAAGGAACTCCAACACACCAAAGGGAAAAAAATAAACAGTTCCTTTAAAAAGTGGGCAAAAGACATGAATAGACATTTCTCAAAAGAAGATATACGGGCAGCCAACAGACACATGAAAAAGTGCTCAACCTCACTCATCATCAGAGAAATGCAAATCAAAATCACATTGAGATGCTGGAAGCCACAACCCCTAAAGAGGCAAAATGGAGGTTACCCAAAAATGGGAAAAACACTGACTGGGGGCAGAGCCCCAGTGGGAAGCGGCCACGATGGAGGCAGAGCCCCACGGATCCTACTGAAGGGCTCCTTTTGGTCTTAAAGGAATGCGTGCTCAGGCTTGGAAAACACTTCCCTTGATACATAAAACAATTAGCTAGAATGTGCAAGGATGTGGAATTAGCAGTAAACCTATGTACAGACACGTAAAAAGGGCTCAACAGCAAAAATTTCCCCCTTTCCCATGAAATTTTGCAACCTTTAGCTAAAAAGGAAAATCAAGTACTTCCTCATACCCTTTGTAAGTAACAACATTGACAGTTGTGATTGATGAGGAAGTGAGAAACTGAGACAGAGTATCTCCAAAAACAGGTGTTTTTGGGAAAAACAAGTCACAGACATGCCTTTTGATTTAAGAAATATTATAGTTTAATTAGAAAGAGGGTTAAAATTAAAGTAAGTATTAGAATTAAATATAACAGTTATAATTAAAAGATAAATGTTTATTACAGATGTAGGTATTAGTTAAATATAAGTAACAGAAGGAAAGGAAATAATTCAGTTTTAAGGTTAACTTAAAATTATACACACTTGATGTAGGTTTAAAATTAAATACATTTAGGATTAGAAGTAAGATTAATTTCATATATAAGTGTAGATTTAGACATAAGTTTTGTTTAGAAATATAAAATGTAAAATAGGTGATAAGAAAATAGTAAGTGATGTAGATAAGGCAATTAGAATTAAGAAAGTTAAATTTTTAAATTAATAGTAAAATTAATTAATATAGAGTATTAAGAATTCATAGTGGGTAAGATAAGGGTGGTTATATAAAAGAGAAAACAAGTCAATATATCGCTGCTAAAGGTGTATTAAGAAAATAGATTAGTAAAGGAAAAGAAATAGAATAGCGAAGGGAAGATATTCAGTTGGCCTAGAGGTCACAGATTGTGGCTGATAAATTCTTGGCAGCTGGTGTTTTGTTACATAAATAATGCCACCGGTAGCAGGAAGGGACAAAAAGAAACTTGTAAAGGTCAACTTCCCCATAAACAAAAGGAAAAAAACATGATGTAAACATTTAATGTGTGATGTGTGTTGCATTTTTGTGGGTACAGGGGTCAGTAAAAAAACTATATAAGCATGCAAGAATTGAATAAAAAATTGGCAGAGTCCTGAACTCTACCCAAGAATTTGACTCCTGTCATTCTTATTCGCCGTTCCTGATTTTCCCCATTCAGGCCCTGACTCTCTCCTGGAGCTGGACTCCACATTGAGATAATACCTAATCCCTGTAAGAATTCCATCATTAATGAAATAAACAACTACAGGTTCTGGCAAGGGCATAGGGAAAAAAGAACGCTTCTACGCAGCTGGTAGGAATGCAAACTTGTAGAACCTCTTTGGAAACAGTGTGGCAATTTCTGAAAGAACTAGAAATGGACCTTCTATGTGACCCAGCAATTCCCATATTGGGAATATACCCAAAGGAACTCAAATTATTCTACAAAAAAGATACCTGCACATGTATGTTTATTGCAGCTCTATTCACAATAACAAAAACATGGAACCAACCATGTTGCCCATTGAAGCTGGACTGGATAAAAAAAATGTGGTACATATACACAATGGAATATTATGCAGCCATATTGAAGGACAAATATATGGACTTTGCACCAACCTGGATAGATTTGAAGTCGATCATACTCAGTGACTTATCACAGAAACAAAGAACAGAGCTCCATATGTTCTCATGCATAAGAGGACCTTGAACAATTATAATACTATAAGAAAGCAATTGCCAGTAGTGGGAAACTGTCAGGGGATGGATGGGGTGGGATTGGTAGTTGAGGGAAACTGTTGGGGAGGGAGGACCATACCTCATCAACAAGGGTTGATCAATGTTTGTATACCTAGCCCTGAATTGTACCCCACATCTTTATGATAAATTTTTTTTAAATGTGTTTAGTAGTAAAAAAATGTGTTCTATTTGGTGAATTTTCCATGTGAGTTTGAGCGGAATTTGTATTCTCTTGTTGTTGAGTAAAACTGTAAACAGATACCAATTATATCCAGTTGATTGATTGTATTATTGAGTTTAACTATCCTTACTAAATTTCTCTCTGCTGAATCTGTCCATTTCTGATAGAGGGGTGTCAAATTGTCCAACTATAATAGTAAATTTACCTATTTCTTCCTGAAGTTCTATCGCTTTGCCTTACATATTTATGTTTAGCTATAAGACACATACACATTAAGACTTGTTATATATTATTATTTATACATATTCAAAATAGAATGTTACCATCTTTCTTAGAGAATTGATTCGTTTATAGTTATATAATGTACTTTTTTATTCCCGATAATTTTTCTTATTTGGAAGCCTTCTCTGTCTAAATTAATATAGCTACTTTTGTTTTCTTTGGATTAGTGCTAGTATAATATATCTACCTCAATCCATTTATTTTACTTTATGTGTGCCTTTCTATTTAAAGTAAATTTCTTGCAGACAACATGTAGTTGGGTCTTGATATTTGACTCTGGAAATCTCTAACTTTTCGTTGGCACATTTTTTACTCTGTTAACATGGTTCATCATGTAAATTGATTTTTAAATGTTGAACCATCCCTGAATATAAAACATAAATCCCACTTAGTCGTGGTGTAAAATTCTCTTAATGTTCAGTTGGACTCAGTTTGCCAGTTCATATTTTGTTGAAAATTTTACATCTATATTTACCAAATATCTTGGCTTTAGTTTTCTTTTCTTTCTTTCTTTCTTTTTTTTTGTGGTGCCTTTGTCTGACTTTAGTATCAGGGTGATGCTGGCTTCATAAAAGGTATTTGATAGTGTCCCTTAAGATGTATGTTAAGATATTTCCTCTTTTTAAATATAATTGTTTATTGCTACAAATTGCTCTTTTAATATTGCTTTTGCTTCATTCCATAATTTTTGGTATTTTGTGTTTTAGTTTTTACAGGGGAAGGGAAGGCATTCTATGATCTTATAATTAAGTTCCAGTCTTTTGGTAAGCCTATGCTGGACTGTGAATATTGAGTGTTTCTCAATAATTTTTCTCCTTAAATGAGATAGAATGGCTACAGTGTGCTGGAGTTGGATATTTCCCTTTTCCTAGATAAGGCAGGTTCTGGGGCGGGAAAAAGGGCAGGTTAGGCTCTGGTAAAAAGTGTATCTTGAGTACAAACTTTTTTAAATAACAAAATGTTCTGGTATATTTCAAAATGTTTACTTTTCCCCGGCCCTTAGAAAAGTCCTAAGGGATTTTTCTCAGATATTTTTTGAGATTCTGGTAAGACTCTTGGAGGTAAAACTCACAAAAGTGTGGGGGGAGGTTCCCTGTGACTGAGAACCTCTAAAATTTTTAACTCTAAGATTTGTCTGTAGTGACCCTCTAGCGAGTCATCAATTAGAGTTCAGATTTTTATATATAAGTACTAGTTCTCTTAGAGAGTGTTGCTCATTGGTTTCTAATTTGGTAGCTTGTGATGCTCTGTGTCTGCCTTGCTCTCCAAATTGGGGGGCAGTAGTTTGCCCTATGGCCTCACTTCTCCGATGATCGAAGAAGAGTTGTTCATTGTTCAGCTTTTTGACTTGTTATGATGAACTGATGACTTTCAGTCTCCTTATAAGCCAAACCAGAAACCAGGAGTTCAAAATATATTTTTTGCCCTGAACAATAGACCATGAACAAGTTTCCATCAATGACTATTTGTTTATTATTACTTCTGAAAAATAATAGATCATAAACATGTTTCTGTCAATGGCTATTAATATAATTTCTAAAAGCTACAAAGTCTTTCATCATTATGTACTCAACTTTTCTCCTATGGTTAAACATTTAGGCTATTTTATTCTTTTAAAAAGATATTGGTGGTAAGCCAGGCTCGGTGGCTCAGCCTGTAATCCCGCGGTTTTGGGAGGCTGAGGTGAGTGGATTGCCGGAGCCCACGGGTTCAAGACCCGCCTGGGCAGCGAGACCTCATCTCTACAATAAATCAAAAAATCAGCTGGGCATGGTAACGCATGCCTGTAATTCCGGCTACTTGGAAAGCTGAGGTGGAAGGATCGCCGGAATCCAGCAGGTCGAGGCTGCGGTGGCCGGGAGTGGCCACTGCACTACAGTCTGGGCGACAGAGTGAGACTCCGGGAAAAAAAAAAAAAGATATTGGTTGTAATAAGTCATGCTATGGGAATATTCTTATGTCTAAGTCTTTGGACATTTGTCCAATTCCCCTCCACAGGATAAATACTTCTAATTGGAAGGGAATGCACATTACTGTTTTCTCACTGTATAAGGCCCTAAGCAGTGCATAAATATTTGCATTGTCCCACCCTTTCCCAGCATGAAATATTAATATTTCTAATCATGAAAAAATAGAGGAAAAGTTGATTTATTACTAAACTTGTATCTTCTGTTGCCAGAGCTTCTTACAGTGTCTTGTATTTTTATAATATAATATTCAATGATTTATTATTATTTCATATTTTAGGATCAAAACATATAAGAAAATGTTTCATGACTTCAGTGAAACACTTTTTTAACCAAAGAGAGCTTGTATTTTCTACTGATTAAAAAGACATTTTAGAATTTGTAATCCCTAAACACCTGTTCTCTGAAGCTCACACAGGCTCTATTCTCTTGAAATATTTTATTTTAAAAAGCAGGGATTGCTGTGTGACAGCCTTACCAGTGGTGGAGAGAATATAGTCCCACAGAGACAGTTTAGGCATAATGATACTCTGAGTCCTGTTTGGGTCATACTCACAGGATTAAAGTCTTTCCATTACTATTTTTGCCCTATCTTTAGTCAAAAAAAAAAAAGGAGAGGGAGAAAAAGCCATTAATCTCATATTAGCTGTAGGGCACACTTTAATACCACTTTATCTAAATTTAGCTGCATTCCTTCCTCGTTAAAATGTTTGTTTATAGCAGTTTAAAAAGTGGCTATAAAATGCTGATGGTTGTACTATAAAATATAGACACCAAGATAATTAGTTCCTTTCTAACTTAAACTTTATAATGAAGACCAAATGACATACAAATGAAATTCATTTAAAGAAAAATTTTAATATGGCAAAATACTAACTTCATAGTCACCTAATTTTTTAAATTTATATTTTAGAATAACATTATGCAAAAGATAATAAGTGGACCATTTTTAGGCTTGCGGTAATTACGTATCCTCACTAGTAAGTAAAATAAGCCACTTCCTTTAGTCAGTAAAATTAATAATACTATGACAAACTAAGTTATTAAAATACAATCATTTAAATTATAAGTCTGTTTTCTATAGAATTTCTAAAATTAAAAGCAAAATAAATCATTTTATTAATTTTATGACTCTGGAAAAACATTGAAATTATTACCCTTCCAAAACAGTAACTATTTGCTGAACACTATTTCAGTCCTTTGTGCATTCACAAAAATGCAAACTCTAAATATATCATGAAACAGAATTCACATGGTAGTGTAAGTGAGTAAACTAAGTAGATACCATACTCTGGGCACCTCCAAAATCTAACTCTGAGATAAGATAGTTTGGGAATTTATCTTAGGAGAATCAGTAACATAGATGGGAAAGTCATCCAGGGAAGAAAAAACTTAGTAAAGAGTCCTTAATGAGTGAGTTGTCTCTGTGAACAACTGGAAGTCATTCCTGCCAGATACCTTCAATGGTTTAAATAATTCTGTAGATCATGTTATAATTATCCTACCAATATGTGGGGAAACTTGGATCACTAGTCACTGATTCTTTTTCTTTATTATTTGAGATTTTTCTCTGGGTCATCAAATTCTAGGCAACTTCAGATTGGATAACTCGTGGGCTAAAAAGCCCCAGTGGTTCCTAAGCAAGTCATAAGGCAAAAAAGTCGAATATTGCAGACACTTAAGATAGGAAAAGATCAGTGTGCACAAAAACTGTCCATTCAGCTGCAGATAAACTCAGGAGGATGCGATTCCAATTTACCACTACGTGCTACCAGGAATTTGACTTAGGCAGGAAGGTCAGGAAAAGATTCCCCCCAAAAAGAAACATTGAAAACAATAAAGACATTCCTTTCTACATTAAAAGCAATGAAAGTCATTAATAATTTTTAATCAGTAGGTTACAATGAAGAGGTAGATGTCACGAAACATTCATCTGGTTTCAGATTTAAGATTCAATGGGATAAGAGCCACAGCCAATGAGAACATGCCCCTTAGAAGATGACTGCAGTTGCCTAGGCTGGAGGTGACTAGGTTTTTAGGCTAATACAGTGTTTAAACACACAAACTCACTCCAGTCTGCTCAAATTTGTACCTTGCTATGCTCTCCTTTCTAGTAATTTCCATAACCTTCTGTGTCAAGAAAGATTCTTTATCTGTAAAATGATAATGAAAATGAAATCTACCTTGTAGGGTAGTTGAGAAAAGTTAATGGGTTCATAAATATAAATCACTTTTAGAACAGCACTTGTACAGCTGGGCACAGTGGTTCATGCCTGTAATCCCAACACTTTGGGAGGCAGAGGAGAAACGACTACCTGAGCTCAGGAGTTTGAGACCAACCTGGGCAACATAGCAAGACCTTATCTCTACAATACACCAAAAAATTAGCCAGGTATGAAGGCACACACCTTTGGTTCCAACTATTTGGAAGGCTGAGGCAGAAGGATCACTTGAGTCCAGCAGGTGGAGGCTGCAGTGGCTGTGAGCATGCATTACAGCCAGGGTGATACAGAGACATTCTGATGCCAAAAAAAAAAAAAGGAATAGCACTTGTACATAGTAAGGTGCTCTATTAATTTCAGCTACTACTTTTAAGGAGGTAGAGTTGGGGATAAAATGGAAAATCAGGATATATTTAAAAGAAGTAGCCAGGGCTACCTGATAGGTGTGATTTTAGGCATAAGCAAGTTTCATGAAAGATTTCTTCTGGGTCATGCCTTGAATAATTGGTTGACAATTGATGTCTGTCACTGAGGCAGAAAAAACTTGAAGAAAACAGAATTTTAGAGGGCAAGACACAGACTGTGTCTGGGACATGTTGAATCTGAATTGAGTTGGAGATACCTAAGAGAAAATACCAAGTAGGCAGTTGTTTATCAAAGTTTGGAACTTAGATGAGAGATCTGAGCTAGAAATATAAAACTATGAGTCATCTGGATAAAAGTGGGAATTGAAATGGAAGATGTGGATGGGCCAAGTACATAAAGAAAACAGAAAACTGAACATAATAAGAAATGTTAATAGTACATAGGGCTAGGTTAAAAAAAAACTGTGATGTATGAAAATTTTGAACTTTCTACCTCAATCTCTTCATCCTTCTCATGTTTTCTCTTTATATTTATAGCACTTACATAGTTTTCCAAAAAAAATATTTCTTCTAGCTGCTCATTTATTTATTGAGCAGAAATGTATGGAGAAGCTACTATGGACCAGGGACTATTCTGTATGCTAAGTGTACAGCAGTGAACAAGAAAGACATATTATCTGCTCTCATAAGGTTTGATAAATACCACATAGCAAAAAAAAAAAAAAAAAAAACTGGGCAAAGAAGGAAAAATAAGGTGATGTGATAAAATATGACTGAATGACTACATTAGTTTGGGTCAAAGAAGTCCTCTCTGAAGAGGCACTACTTAAGTGGAGATTTTAAGAATAAAATGGAGGCCACCATTTGTTCATCAGGTAGAAGACTATTTCATATAAAATTCACCCACTCTTAAAAACAAATCCGTGGGCTCAAGTAGCAGAGAAGGACTATGAGGTAATGGAAGAGTGGTGAGAAATAAATTTAAAGGGATGATTAGGTACCAGATTGCATAAGACTTTAAAAACTAGAGGAAGAAGTATGATAATAAGTATTATAATAGTAAAACAATGAAAAGTTTTAAGCAAAAGAGTGACATAATCTAATGTATGCTTTAAAAATACCACTCTGGCTACTCTATAAATAATATATTATAGCAAAGATAGAGCAGAAGCAAAGAGATCAGTTATAAGACTGGTGCTATAACCCAGATAGCAGAGATGATAATCTGTACAAGACTGGGAGTGTGTAGCGCAAACAAAGATAACTAAACAGAATATGCTGATTTTTAAAAATATATTTTATTTTTAAAATGTGGGGTACAATTCAGGATTAGGTATATAAGTGGACATTGTACAGGTAATCATATAATTTTTATAGGTCACTATATAAACATGTAGAAGATACAAGTCTTGTGTGTTTGAGAAAAGGCAGAGCTATAGATAAATGTTTTGGTATCATGGCACAAAGTGCTTAAAACCATAGAAGATGATAAGACTATCTAAGGAGAGTGTATGGATCCAAGAGAGAAAATGATAAAGGGACAGAACAGGGGGGCCCTAAGAAGAAAGCTGATGATATTAGAGAAAATTGGAAGAGGATGCTGTGACAAATGAAAAATTCTTAAAATGAAGAGAGTGTCAAAGTTGCAAGGAAATAAAGGTCAAAACACACCTCACATACTTAGTGGCAAAGCTTCCACTGAATGTATCTGCTTTGTGTAGCATTTCAAAGTCTTTCAGATTGGCAAATTACCTAATCCACTAAACCAAACTATGCAACATGAAAAAGTGGAACAAAAAAGAGGAAGATTTTGAGACTTAAGTGTCAGTTTCTCAACCAGTGTGATTCCTGTGTCTTGATTTCTAGACTGCTTTCAATATGATATTATCTTCTACTGAACAAACCTTTAAAAAAGTAGATTTTCAAGAATTTTCAACTGTCATTTCAGCTCTTGAATTTCATTCAATACCACGGATTTTCCCTGAGATTTCAACTTTACTACTGCAGTTAAAGATTTCTTCTGATGTCCGAGTTACTTGTCTTTTTGTATTAGTCAGTACTATTCTCAAGAGTAAGGGGCAAAACTGATGATGAGCTTATGAGCCCTGCTTGTGGCTATGGAGCAGGACCTCTTTATTTACAAAATGTCCTCATTTCATAGTCATTAACAAAAGTTTACTAAAATACATCTATATAAATATAGAAAAGACAAAAGAGAGAATGTATAACCTTATACTGTTTTGTAGAAACTCTCAAAAGTCCTGTATATTTCATCACATTTTGACGATGATTAGGTTCCCACTAATTCCAAACTGGATTGTGGTTGATACAATTCATCGCTGAATTATATTTTATTTGAGCTTTTGCATCTATAAAGTATTTACTATTACTATTTGCAATAAACAACACAATGAAAAGCAAAAAGTCATGCTCTGGTTGGAAAGTGCTCTTTCTTATGACTGATCCTGCCAAACATCAAGTTATTGTATTTCATTAGTTCTGAAAGCCAAGGACCAATCTTTGGTTACTCATGTGAGGAAAGATGGAAAAATGATTGTTATGGTTTAATTGTGTCCCCAGAGTTCATGTGTTGGAAATTTAGTCCCTCACGTGACAGTATTGGGAAGTGGAGCCTATGAAGAAGTGATTAGAACACTGATAAGGATTAATGCCACTTTCATGGGACTGCCTTAATTCTCATGACAGTAGATGAGTTTTCATTTTTGAAAGACTAGATTAGTTACTGTGAGAGCAGATTATAAAGTGAGGTCATGTTCATGTTTTGTCCCTTTCACATATGCCTGTTTCCCCTCCTGCTTCTCTGCCATGCTATGACACAGTAAGAAGGCCCTCACCAGATGTGGTCCCTCCACTTTGGACTTCCCAGCCTCCAGAACTATAAAAAATTATTTTCTTTAACAAATATCCTTGTCTGTGGTATTCTGTTATAGCAATAGAAAATGAACTAGACACTGATCTACTCATTCGGCTGAGGTTCAATACTTAGTTCTTTGAAATAATTGGAATGTCACACTTTTTGATGTTGCAAGTATTTTTGTTTCAGCTCTGACATCTAAAGAATTTGGAACCTGTTCCCATACTTATAAGAAGTAAAGATGGACATACAAAATATAAATAAACTTTCTTAAATCTAACAGAGAACAGAAGTTTCAGTGGAAATTTCCACCCTCAATCTGGAGAAACAGGTGTATCTAGATAGATGCAGACTGGGGCAGAAATGACTAAAGTAATAAACTAGCAAGAACTCTTAAATGGTCATTTTGATAAATTGTGGGTGACTGAGTGTAGACTAGTATAACAGTAAGAAATTTCTTGGGGTTCAGTTTTAGAGGAGCTCTAAAATTTTATAAACTTTACCTCTTGGACTCTGCCCAGATTATCATAGTAAAGATCAAAAAAAGATCTCTTTAAGAGAAAAACTGTTAAACCACTGGAAAAGCACTTGTGAAGATTAACATACCTGAGTCACAAATTACTAAAAGGCTGTGATTTTATCAGAAGATAATGGAATGCAGCCCTTTCTTCATACATGACCACCAAATAATGGGGCCCAGAATATTTGTAGTGGGCTATAGATTAAAAAACTGCAAGTCACAAAATTTCTGAGAAAGAGTATTTAGGGAAACTCAACATCAAGAGGGGCGAAATAAGAATAATACAGGAATTTGATGCCTCTGAAAACTATAGTTACAGAAAACATTAAATAATCAACTACTAGACAGAATAACATAAATCTTCACAACATGCCTGTCAATTAAAAATTACACAAATTCAAAGGCAATTTGTTTAAATTAAATAATCATCAGAATCAGACTAATATGTAACACAGATAGTAGAATTATTAAACAATTAGACAAAAAATTTAAATAACTGTGATTAATATATTAAAAGCTCTTATGAAAAAAGTATACAACAAGCAAGAAAAGATTGTGAAACTGATTTACTATGCTTTGGTACCAACTTCTCTGAGTCCAATGAGACAGAATACATTCAAATGCAACAAGTTACATTAAGTAGATAAATTACTTACAGATAGGCAATGAGAGACAACAGATACTTAAGATTCATATGAGCAGTCCCCAAGACTCAGGAAAGCTGTCTACAGCAGACAGACTGTCAACTGTGCATATCCTACTTGCACCACAGCTAACAGACCCCAGAAAGCAGCCCACCTTGGGTTATATACTTCATACTAACAGTACTCACTAGGATAACACATGGAAGTCAATCATGTTTTGGGGGTGAGGAGGAACAACTGGAACAGAGCTTGGGACATTCTGACTAGTTCCTTCTTATCTTAGAATGCTGCATTTCTTAGCACAATCTACAGTAATTCTTCAGAACTGCAAGTGAGAAAAGGAAGAGAACTAGGTTGGCTTGAAAAGTCACTCAGAGAAATATCCTGCAGAGATGGGTAATGTTAGGGGATAAAATTTAAAAATAGTAAGAAAGAATTAAAGCAAAATGATAGAAATTTTAAAAATACTGTAGCACAAATGAATAATGTCTTCAACATGATCTTCCGTAGATTCTGCATGGCTAAGGAAAAAATCAGTAACAATGAAGATAAGTCAATGGAAACTTTCCACACTGAAATATAAAGACAAAATATAATGAAATAAATACAGCAGGGTATTCAAGATCTATGGGACAATCCAAAAAATTTAACATACATATAATTAAAATACACAAAATTTGGAAGAGACTAAATTGTGAATGAACCGAAAGAATTATTTGAGTAATAATGGCTAATAACTTTCCAAAATTAATGAGTGCCACCAAATCTCATATGTAACAACTGAAAAAACACCAAGTTGGACAAATACCATATAATTATACATAGACATATCAGATTAATACTACAAAAAAGAAAAAAAAAACACAACAAACACAGAGAAATCTTGAGAGAAGTCAGAAAACAAACAAAAGACTACCTTACCTATAGAGAAACATAGATAGGAGTAATAATAGCTTTATCATAAAAAACTATGCAAACAAGAAGAGAGTGAAGTGAACCATTTAATGCACTGAAAAAAATTCAATCTATAATTCTATATACAGTGAAATATACTTTCAAAAAATAAAGAAATTTATCACAAGCAAAACATTATTGCAAGAAATGCTGAAAGAATTCTTCAGGCAAAGGAAAAAGATATAGTTTAGAAAATTTGATGTACATATAGAAAGACACAAAATTAGAGAAAAAGGGTTAAAAGTATTTTATTATTTATAATAAAATAAAATAAAAAGTATTTTATTATTTATAATTGATCTAAAGGATAATTATTGGTATTAAAATAATAATAGTAAATATTGGGTGATTATAGGCCATGGATAAATTAAATAAATGACAGGAATACCACAATAGATGGAGAGAATTGAAAATACTCTATTATTAAGTAATTCCCTAATTAGAAATGTTAGGGTATTTTTTTGAAAGTGGACTGAAATCAGTTAGAAATTTATATTGTAAACTGCAGAACAACTACCAAAAAATCTTTAAAAATGTGTAACCAATAAGTTTGGAGAAGAGACTAAATGGAATTATTAAATTCTGACTTAAGATGAGAGAATTCATAAAATTATGGGTGGGGGAAACAAATAATAAATGCAACAAATAAAAAACAGTTACACACATCCAACTATTTTAATAATCACTTCAAGTGACTTAAGAGATTGATAGAGTGGGGAAAAAAATAGGACTTCATACATTTTCTACAAGAATTCTACTTTAAATGTAAATACTTAGTTGGGTTAAAAATAAAAGTTTAAAGGAAGAAATACCATGTTACCACTAATCAAAATCAAGCTGAAGTAGCTTTTAGTAATTTCAGACAAAGCAGACATTCAGAACAAGGAAGATCATCAGGGATAAAGATGGATATTACATGATGAGAAAAAGGTAAATTTTCTGAGTAGACATAATAACCACACGTGTATGTACCCAGCAAAATAATTGTCAAAATATATGAAGCAACAATTGACGGAATTGATAGTAGAAATAGATAAATCCATAACTAAAATTAGACTTCAAAATTCTTCTGTCAGAAATTAATAGGTCAAGCAGGGTGAAAATTAGTAAGAATATAGGTGACCTAAACAGTACTATCGATCAACTTTAACCAATTGACATCTATTGGATACTCCATTAAACAACAGCAGAATGTACATTCATCTCAAATGACCAGGGAGTATTCACTAACACAGATCACATTATGGTCCATAAAACACGTCTTAACAAATTTAAAATAATGGAAATATGAAGCATGCTCTCAGACAATAATGGAACAGAAAAATAGCTGGATCCCAAATCGCTGGAATTTAACAACATACTTCTAAATAATATATAAGCCAAAAAAAAAATCTCATAGATTTAAAACATTTTGAACGAAATGAAAATGTAGCTTATCAAAATGTGTGGCATACAGCAAAAGTAGTGCTTATAATTAAATTTATAACATTAAGAAAATATATTTTAAAAGAGTAGAGATATAAAATTTTCAAAAATGTAGGCTTTTCCTACAATAGCAAATTATCATAATGTAAGCAGAAGAAAATAAAAATTAAATCAGAAATTAATGGAATTGAGCACAGGAAAAAAATAAAGAGAATCAATGATACAAAAAACTGTTTTTTTGAAAACATAAACACTAAAGCTCTATAGCTTGGGTGATCAAGAAAAAAACAGACAACACATAATTTAACATTATAAATAAGAGAGATGGTCACTCCTACTAATCCAACAAAAATTAAAACAATAATACAAAAATACTATCAAAAAATCTATGCCCAATAATGTGGCAACTTAGATGAAATAATTTATTGAAAGACACTAGTTACTAAAACTCATATAAGAAGTAAACAACCTTAATAGGACTACATCTATTTAAAAAGTTGAGTAAATAATTATTAACCTTAAATAATATAGTTTTGCAGGTAAATTCTACCAAACAGCTAATGAAAAAAATACCAATTGTACACATCTTGCAGAAAATAGAAGCAGAGAGAATACTTTATGATTCATTTTAAGAAGTCAGAATCATTTCAACACTAAAAGCAGATACAAAGTTTACATGAAAACAGCAGACCCATATATTTCAACATTTTTAGCATCTCTATTGCTTTATAATTTAAATTATATAAAACTCACCCATTTAGTGTACAATAAACACTTTTACTATAGTCATAGACGTACAGCCATCACCACAATTTAAGTTTATTTTGGGGAAGGGAGCAAGATGGCTGAAAAGAAGCTGTTAGCATGACCCTCTCACAGGAAATTAAGCAAAATAGAGTTCCTCAGCACATTGAGAAGAACAAAATGAATAGCAGCACACCCCACACTCACCAGAGAAAACTCAGGATACATACAGTGCAAAGAGAGAAATTGATCAGCCGGTGTTGAAACTACATAGACTCGCTTGAATCATCACCAGCTCAAACCATAAGCAGCTTCTGGACATGGCAGGGGAGGTGAGTGAGGGGAACTCAGGAGTTTTGTGTTCCTGCCAAAGACTTAGAGGGTTCCCTAAGCCTGGTGGGACTCCAGTCCATAGCTGTGCGATGCTGAAGTCCACGTGGAGCAGTGGATTTCAGGACAAAAAGTGAACTTTCTCCTCACCAGCAGATGACATTATATTGTTTTAGTTCTAGATGAGGTAAATGGTTATTTCAGGAAGTAGACATAAACATTTTTCCTAAAAAAAAGTAAAATAAGTTCTATCCCAATTGATTTGTATTACCTAGATTGAGGAATCAACATTGATATTTTATACCTGTTCTAGATTCTTATTTCTTTAGCATGTAAAAATTAGATTAGAAATTTACATTTTTTAGGGTGCTCTCAGAGATAAGTAACTTTTAAAACTAAAGAGAAAACCAATTCAAACTTCAAAACTACTATGACATTTCTCTATACTAGGCACTCTCCTTTGCAAATCTGACAAATTGGCATCCAAGCAAAATTTAAATGGTCACCTTAAGTATCAGTTTATCTTGCAAAGGAAAAAAATAAAGCAAAATCACAGAACGTGAGTATAGACAGAGTATAGATGTAATATTATCTTATTAAGGATGATTTTTCTTGTTTCACAATTTTCTACAATTGGCTTGACCTACTTAGAAAAATTCCCGCAAAATGATTGTAAACATAAACTGAAGATAGTTTTACTTGCTTCAAATTAAAAAAAAAAAAACAATCCTCAGTCATGTGTCTGACACTGGTTTTAGCCTCTCCCTATAGGTGGGTTCATACCACTCTCAGTGCAGCCCTATCCATAGCTAGATGTCTAAAGCTAATCTTGCCTCAAGGTAAAAAGAACTTGAACCCAGGCCCATAATTACAGGGTAAGTATCAAGCCAATTTTGCTGCCTGTCTTATCTTGAATTTATCTCCAGTTTTTCCTTCTTCCTAACTTTCAGTTTTAGCCCAATTCTTGCCACTAAGTGTCAGCTTTATTTTTTATTTCTTTGCCTTATATCTTGGCAGCCTGACTGGCCCTCTTTTTTAGTCAGTTATGTCTTTCCTAGAAAAGGAGATTCTCCCCCTAGGCACAGATTAATGACTAAGGCCCTCTATCTGTCAGTAGATGTTGGAGATACTGCATACTTACCTGACTTTTTTATCCTGGATTCTCACTACCACGTGCTCCTTCCTGCACAAAACCTGTGTGTAGTTTGTACATCTTCCAAATGTTCCACTGCTAGAATTTTCAAATCATATTATGACTACTGAAATAGACTTGCTTATTAATACCTACAGCTAGAATACGCATTCGTTAATTCATCTATCCATCCATTCGTACTCATTCAATTATTCACCGATTCATTTATCAAATTTTAAAAATACATCTTTTTGCCAAGATTTTTGTTGAGATATTGGGGCGTATGAACTTGTTGAGAAAACAGAAAGATTCTAGGAAGACCACAGCTATTTTCTTAAATGTTTTTGAGAGTGGTAGCACCATTAACAAAAACAAACAAGAAGAGAAATTGACTTAAGGAAAGAATAAAATTTGCTTGGAATATGAAGAGTTTAAAGTGCCTGTGAACCTTTGTTACTCAAAAGATTACCCATGGGCCAGCAGTATTGACCTAAACTGGGAATGTTTGAAAAGTAGACTGTCAAGTCTTCAGAGGAAGACCTACTTCATCAAAATCTGTATTTCAACAAGATCCCTGTGTAGTTCTTATGCACTAGAAAGTTTGGCAGGCACTGATTTTCCTGGACCATTTAGGTTGAGGTGTTCAATAAACATCTTAAATTAAAGGACTCAAATTCTGGAGATATAGAAATGGAAGTCATCAGTACATGGATAATAATTGAAGTTCCATGTGTGTTAGATAATCCAAAGAGGATGTATAAAGTAAAAAGAAAAATAATATAAGACAAAACCTTATGATTGCCTTATTCTGTTGGCCCTTGAATCTTCTTCCCTTATTAAGGGAAGAAAGGGAGAGAAGCAGAATATCATAAGGTCAACAAGGATGAAGAAAAGTTGAGGCTCATATATAATGAAGAGACTGACACCAAGTATGTCTGAAACCAAACTCAATGTGGTAAACAAAACCAACAACCCAAGACATAAAATCTAAAATAGCAAGCTAGACTGTGGAAATATTATTTTGGGTTTTTGTTGTTGTTGTTCTGTTTTGTTTTTCACATTTAGCTTTTCATACCAAATTCCCAGAAAGCAAACAAAAACTTTTTCTAACCAGAAGTAATGAACTAAAGGGCCTGGATATGAGTGGACATTTCAGTTATTTTTACATTTATTTTTTCATACCAAATTCCCAGAAAACAAACAAAAAACTTTTTCTAACCATAAGTAATGAACTAAAGGGCCTGGGTCTGAGTGGACATTTCAGTTATTTTTCTTCCTCTTCAGGTATCTTTCGATTATATCTCAATATTACTGGGTGAACGCATTTTTATTATGTTTTTATTTTCTTTTAAGTATTAGATTCTGCAACTTAAGAGTTCTGTGATTTTGGATGAGATTCTTAGCTTCTTTAAGCTTCCATTTCTTATTCTGTAAAGTAGGTATAATAAAAGTCCACACTATAGAAGACTAAAAGGATTGAACGAAGTAATGCCTGCAAAGTTCTCAGCTCAGTGTCTAGCACACACTTAACAATAGTATGATCATACCCACTCTTGTTATTCTTAACGAAAATTAATGTAATCTCCAACTGATTATGTTTATTTCTTAGTAGATAAAATCACATTCCTCACATTAGCATAGGTACTGTTTTCCTCTACTTCACTTTCAAACAACTGAACCACTCATGTTCCTAATCCCATGCCTTTAAAACAAAATTTAAAAAAAAAATTCAAAGGAGGTGTTTATAAATATATTCTAACTTGTGAAAAAGAGGCTTAGAAAATGCATGCCTTTTTTTTCAATGTTAATCAGGTAAACACAGAGATAACACTGGAAATTTTCTCTCCTTAATTCTAGAGTTTTCCAAAGATTTCCCACAGAGGGTAAGTAATTCCCATCTGTTTGAAGGACAGTTCAAATTTTTGGTAACAGAGCAAGAGGGAAAAACAAACAAACATACATCCCCTGGAGTAAGTGTTCTACGGAAAAAGATCAAATGGGGAAAGTTTTTCTCCCATCACCTATGAAAGCTGTGGAATTCATGCTAAGAACGTGAGAATACTGTTTACCTCGAAGATATTTATCTCACATGTCGAATCTCTTTTGGAGAGAGTTTAATGTCATCACAAGATCAGGAGGGAGCTTTTAGTTTGTGTTTTAACTGAAAACAAGTAGTGATAGATTCAGTAAGAAATGGCCTGGATCATCAGCATGTTTTTCAAGGAGATGTACTCTTGCCAGGCACGGTGGCTCACGCCTGTAATTCCAACACTTTGGGAAGCAGAGGCGGGAGGATTACCTGAGGTCAGGGGTTCAAGACCAGCATGGGCAACAGGGTGAAACCTCATCTCTACAAAAATATAAACAATAAAAAACTTAGCCGGGCATGGTGGCACGCGCCTGAAGTTCAGCTACTTGAAGGGCGGAGGAGGAAGGATCACCTGAGCCCAGCAGGTCGAGGCTGCGGTGGCCATGAGCGGAGCCAACAGAGCGAGACTCCGACTCAAAAAAAAAAAAAAAAAAAAAGACGTACACTCATAAATAATAAGTGTGAAAATGAGATGAATTGCGGCATCAAACAAGCAACCACGTGATGACCATAACATGGTAGAAAACAATGCAGAGTCAAATAATCCTAGGACTTGGAGTTTTCAAGTAATCGACAGTCTCTCTCCTCATCCCCAAAATATTATTTCCTTTACTTAGACTTTTTGTTTTTAAAGCCATTCTTTTTTGTTCTAAGTCAAACGTATCCTCGTAAGAGCACCCTCCTCCAATATCCTCTGACTCATAGTAGAAAGGCATCACTCTTACTATTTGTGTTTGCTTCTTGCTTTCCACAATATCCTCTTCTATGAAGTTTCCATTATCTTGTCACATGACCTTCTCTCTTTTGCTAATTAAACATTAACTTCCCATTTCCTCCTCCCCGGACACTAAAAATCACCCTTCTACATTCTGTCTGCACAAATTTAATTATTCTAGGTACTTCATATGAATGAAATTCTACAGCATTTATCTTTTTGTAACTGGTTCATTTCACTTAGAAAAATGTCCCTAAGGTTCATCCACATCATAGCATGTATCAGAATTTTCTTCCTTTTTAAGGCTAAATAATACTCCATTATATGTATAAGCTATATTTTGTTTATCCATTTATTTAGCATTGGACACTAGCGCTACTTCTACTTTTTGGCTATTGTGAATAATGCTGCTATAAACTTGGGTATACAAATATCTCTTAGAGACTCTGTTTTCAATTACTTGAGGTGTATACTCAAATATTTAATTGCTGGATCATAGTAATTTCACTTTTAATTTTTTTAGTAACTGCTATACTGTTTTGAGTAGAGGCTGACCCATTTTGATTTCCACCAATATTGCACAAGGGCTCCAAATTCTCCAAATCCTCTCCTACATATGTTACTCTCTGTTTTTGGTATAGTAGCCATCCTAATGAGTATGAGGTAGGTAGTATCATATTATAGTGTAGATTTACATTTCCCTAATAATTATTGATGTTGAGCATTTTTGCATGTGTCTGTTGACCTACAGCTCACCACCAAACACCAGACTTTCCAATAATAGAATCCAATGAGACTATCATATTTTCTTTGCCGGTACTCTATATCTATTCATGCATGCACTCACATTTAGGCGGGACTTTTTTGTGGTGCACACTTCACACTTAGACTAATGAGCTCATTGTCAATTAAAACAGTATTTTGGATTTGTTAAATAGTCAGAATGCAGGTATGCCACATTTTCCCCAATTTATAGATGCTACAAAGCTGTTTTCTTCACTCAAGCATAGAATTTAAAATTTACTTCTATTAAATTTCCTCTAATTAAATTCAGTTAAGCAACACAGTCTGCCAAGATTCTTTTGAATCATAATTCTGTCACCTAACATACCAGTAAATCTTGTTTGTTGTTGTGTTTAAATTGGGTAAATATAGCTTCTTTTTCTTTATTCCAATCACTTAACAGAATGTTCAGCCAGAGGCACAGGAGAAAAGATGGGGGGCTCAGTGGCATGCCACTAGAAACCACTAGGCAGGCTGGCACTAATTAGCACCACTTTGGGAAGGATTATCTAACTAGTTACTTTTCAATCCAACTGCTGTGGTACTTGGTCACATTCTTTCTATCTTGACCTTAAGAAAATCATGAGAGATCTTGTTAAATTGCTTGCTGAGGCCCAGATATGTCATGCTTAATACATTTCTCTATTTATTTAGCAATCCTATCAAAGAAAGAAATGAACTATACTCACCACGACTTGTTCAAAATGCACATATCCTGACTTCTCATGATCACTTCCTTTTTAGGTGCTCGAAAACTACCATCTTAATAATGTTTCCTAGCATTTTGCTGAGATAAAGTCCAAACCATTTAGTCTATAACTTGTGTAATATGCTATCTTTCTCCTTTTGAGAATAACAGCTTTTGCCACCTCATAGCCATAGTCAAGGCAAAGATGAATATAATTAAAGAATATTTAATAATATGTATTGGAGAAAATGTTTATTTTTAGATATGATACAGAGAATTATATTGAAAATAAAAGCAGAAGATGTATGATTCTGAGAAGGGGGAAGAAAACCAAAACTCCCATCAAGAGAATGATGAATGGAGAATTATGGCAAAATGGAGAGAGAGAGATAAAAGCTTTTGTATATTAAAAAAAAAAAAAGCCTACCCACCAAGCATTAGCAAGATCCAAAATAAAGGGAGAACCTGAGTCATTTGACAGCACTCTGTTATGTTACAAAGTGGAAGTTTAATGTATTCTTGACAAACACTATCAGTATGAAAGAAAAATCCAAGTTAAGAGATTTACAGAACTAAAGCTCACAATCCACTCTTTATGATTCATAGATGTGTAATGAAACCAGAAAAGAGATGTGGAGACCAAAATGGTAGAGAAAGGTAAGGTAATTGTGATTCACTTCAATTACGCACCCCAGTTCTACTAAAACCAATAGTGATTCCTATAAGCCACATAATGTTTACTTAGTAGAAGGCCATGCTCTTTAATCATTATATTAATTACTTTATTTAGTACAACAATCAAGTGCTATTGTTATACTCATCTTGTGGATAGTTAAATTGAAATTAAGAAAGGTTAAGCAATTTTCTACAGTTTATAAAATTAGTAATTGGTAAAAATTTTGTATTAACTTAGATATCATTTTAACATAGCCTAATTTCTTAAGCAGTACGTTCTTTTTTGTTTGTTTGCTGGTTTTTGAGTTGTGTCTCATACTGTGGCCCAGGCTGGAGTGCAGTGGCATGCTCATGGCCACAGCAGCCTCAACCTGCTGGGCTCAGGTGATCTTTCCGCCTCAGCCTTCCAAGTAGCTATAACCACAAGAATGAGCTACAGTGCCCAACTAATTTTTTGATTTATTGTAGAAGTGAGGTCTCGCTATGTTGCCCAGGCTGGTCGAACCCCTGAAGTCAGGCAATCCTCTCACCTCTATCTCCCAAGGTGCTGGGATTACAGGCATGAGCCACCATGCCCAGCAAGCAGTAAGTTCTTAACTGAAGGTCACTCACTTGATATTTCATTATTGCTTCTCTTAAAAGTTAGGTATAATTCAACATAAAATTGAGATAATTATTTCCTGAATATATAGAGCTTGAACACTTAAAGGTGCTCAAGGTATGAATTATTTGGAAATGAACATGTCACACTTTTTAAAGAAAAAAGAACCATAAATCACATTGCTAAGGTTTATACTCAAAAGCAAAATGCTAACTCTTATGTTATTTGGGTATAGCAATGTCTTAGGCTCAAGGGTATCTACATCCTGTATGTAAAATAATACAATATGATTTATCTAAGCCCCTGCACTTGGGAATTGTTCTCACTCTTCAGTGTGATAGGATATAAAATACTTTGATAATTAAAACCCTATTTCTTTCTAGCCAATTCCGAGCTGAAAGTCAACAAAACTTTTCGAAGTATGACATTTTAAATGTTGTTGTAGTTATTGTGATCCTTGAGGAATTTGGCTACAGTGTAAGTTTCCCTAATAGGCCTGTCAGTGTAGGGCAGTGCTGTTTGATGCTCTTAATTGGGGTTGGGATAAGAGCTGGGCCAGGGTCTCAAGCAGCCAGTGAACTCTTAGAAGTCGACTGAAGGAGAGAAAGTTAGACGGGAAATTCCATGCCATATTCCTTACTGGAGTTATGAGAAGAGAGAGAATAAATGAGTGCAGAAGCCAAAGTAAATTCCTTCATGATTTTCTGGCATAAAACTGGGTTATTACAAAATTCTTTAGAAAAGTGACTCAATTTCATAAAAACGTCCTACTTTTAGTTGTTAAATTATATTTTACCAGTCACCTCTTTGGGTTTAATTGATGATGATCAAGTCCTAGCAGATTTCCTTTCATTCTGACATAAACTTTAAAGTTTGAATGTTAAAATGAGGCTCAGAATCTCTCTCTAGACTTTGGACTGACAAAAATGGATTAAATCATTTTTAACAGCCATCTGTCTTTTCTAGCCAAAATCATGGTCCAACATTTTTCCTGTTGGACAGGAAATAGCAAAAGTACAGCCTTTCTTGAGGTATTTGGCTAGTCAATTTCAAATTATTTGCCTGAATTTAAACATACTAAATATAGGATGAGGGAGATCCAGAACATTTAAAAAAAATAACTCGCACAAACTTTTAAAACAAGCAAGGGGACAATTGAAGTAGTGAGTGAAAATTTTAAAAAGAAATCAGCACGGAGGTAAATGTTTTATGAATAATCTGTGTTGTACATAATTTATGAGCAACTGGCGTAATTCAGATTAATTTTAGAGAATATTTGTTCTAATATGGTTTTTAATCATCTGGTTTTTATAGACCAATAAACAGTGAATTATGTCATTAACACTTTTTGATACGTTGGATCAAGTTTTTCGGTTCTCTTAGGTGAGCAAATGCTTATTTTAGGACACTTCAAAATGAGGTAAAAGTTATTGAGTTAAACATTAAATATTACTGACAAACTAATAGTGCCCTAAATCTAAGATAAGTCAAGAATAGAATCTGGAACATTTCCCAAGGATGTTCCATGTCTAACCCTTTACTTCATCTCCACCTGGAAGAGATAGAGAATTACAAACAAAATTGTCTCTAAACCAGTATAAAAGGGCAGATTCCTACAAAACTGTGGATGACAGACAAGCTTGACAGCACCACCAAGATAAGGAAGCTGGGAGTGCCCAGATAAGGCAAAGGGACTTTGGTCTAGAAACCATTAAATTCAATTTGGCAGTACTGTATTTGACTTGGGACTTAGTTAAAAATCTTGCAGTGGGTGGTTCTGAAAATAAAAATCAAGTTAAACCATCTGGCCTTTTAGCTATGCAAAATATAAAACAATTTGTCTGGTTTCCTTCTTTCCATTATTCCCTCTCTGATGACTTTCTTTGCTAGATTCTATTTTTGGAATTCTTGTATCAGAAAAAAATAGTCGAGCATACTCTGAATCATCCTCTCTCAATAGACATTGATAGCAAAGTTTTTCAAGGCATAATGCTTTGACAGCCATAGATATATTGTCTTTTGGGGCAGGAGAAAGAGACACACAGTCATTAGACCAGATGATATTTTTATACTTCCTTTTTCTATCACATAGTTCTATTTTTTGAAATGAGGTTATATATAGATGGAACTTAGTGTTTCAGTGACTGGATTTTAAGGTTTTATAAGCTATCAAAAGCACTATGTAATCTACTCAAATAGTAAATCTTTAAAAATGGAAAACAACCATCATAAAGTGACAACAACACAGAGCAGGAAAGTGGATTTAAGTAACATTCATGTTTAATGAGTATAAACCTCAATGTCTGTGGAATCGAATGCTAAATATAATTCATCTTATTTACTGGGCAATCTTTTTTATTTAAAGTACTCCATCTTTTCTCAGAAAATTAAATAAATATCAAAAACATGTTTTTTGAATGCAGTTTTCCTTTGTTAAATGCGTCTAGAATGCACACAAGAATAAACACTATAATGAAACAAAATAAAATGTCTACGTTAGGGGTTTAAGGAACCGCTTTTTAAAATTTTGGTTACATTTCTCATTTGCCCAGGAAACTGTCTCTTGGCTCATAAACATAAAAACATCTAATATCAGTGATATTCAAAGAATTGCACATTTAAGCAATGAGATCACTTGAAACAATCAACTTGAAAAAAAATTTAAAAGAATTGGTAAGAATGTAAAATAAAAAATTTCTGAAGAAGTGCTATTTGACAATGAACAAAAACAAACTAAAATATACTTACTCTAAACATGCATGCGCAGATGTCTTTTTTATAGAACAATTTATGTTTATTGCTGCATAATTCACAATGTCAAAAACAAGGAACCAACTCTACTGCCCATAGAATGTGGACTGGATAAAGAAAATGTGGCCCATATACATGATGGAGTATTATTCAGCCTTAAAGAAGAACAAAATCATGGACTTCCCAGCAAATTGGATGGAGTTGGAGGACATCAAACTAAGTGATCTGTCACAGAAACAAAGAATTGAATACAGTTGGAGGACATCAAACTAAGTGATCTGTCACAGAAACAAAGAATTGAATACCGCATGTTCTCACTCGTGAACAATAGTCACATTAGCAGAAGGGAGGTTTTGGCAATTGCTGGGCCCTGCTAGGGGAGGGAGGTTGGGAGGAAGGTAAGGGGCTGATAACAACACAAAGAGTACTGTGTCTACTACCAGGAGGAATGAGGGCCAGTTAGAAACCCAAACTTCACCTACATGCAGCCTACTTATGTAGTTTATCTCACTTGTACCCCACATCTCTTTAATAAAATAAAATGTAATGAAAATATACATTTATACTTACTCTTTGACCCTAGCAATTCCATATCTAGCAGTTAATTCTAATGACATAATTTGAATAGTGTACAAAGATTTATATATATGTCTATCTATATATGTCAGCAAGAAGATGAAAGCTCTATGATACATGTATAAAGATACGCAGACATATATATTATGTTATTTATGTAAAAAAAAGATACAAGCTAAGTATAAATAAAATGTGATAATGTCTAATATAGTCAAAGAATGGAATAATATAAATCCAGGAAAAATAATGTTTACATTTATTTGTGATAACATGTCAGTTTATCGATGATTATAGTATTGTATTAAGAGAAGGGCATTTACAACATTTCTGAGAGGTATGACTGTCTTTTCTGTTTTCTAAGTGTGAGCGTGTGTGTGTGTGTGTGTGTGTGTGTGTGTGTGTGTGCATGTGTGTGTAAAATGTGGGAAAGGATTAGAAGAAGCCAGAAGGGTAGAATGTTGGAAGCTGAGTGATGAGTACATGACAGGACATCGTACTAATATCTCTGATTTTTTAACATGAGGCTACACACCTTTTTTAATAGCAATATTTTGGGGTGGTAAACTTGTAGATGTTTATTTTCTCTTGTCAGTGAACATATATTCCTTAGTAAATTTTTTTTATTTTAGTAAAAATGAACAAAATGAGATCTGCAGAAAAGCATGTTTGGTTCATTTGTTTCCCCAACCTCAAGTTCCATTCATCTCCTCTCTCAGACCTGCTTTTTCTCCAAAGCCAGGTCTTACCTGGGACTAAATAGATTCAGTAGATTGTACCTTAGAAAATCTTTGGTTCAGCACATTTCTTTGTTGCTGCTGCAGCCTTAACTACTGCTGCTTATCTCTTGCTGTGCCAACTCTTGCTATGACCCAAAAACCAATATTAAGTCTCAACCATTTTCCTGGGCTAAGTTCTCTCTCTCTCTCGTCTGAACATCAACATTTGGTTTGTATTTGTGTGTGCAGGGACTTAGACATCTGCCTTTTCCTCCCCACCTTGGTTAAATCTCATCTCTCAAAACTATCACGCCTGCCTCGGGCTTTTGGCCTATGTCTCCCTGGGTTTATGGCATCATTTGATTTTTCTGTTGTTAATTATCCCCACTCATCTGGTTTACATGACAAATTGTTTACTGGTGCTCTATTCCCTACCAAAACCAACTCTTTCCATGGACTGTTCTGCTCAGTGCTACCTATGTAGCAATGAAGCCAATCTTAGCAGAGAAAATAAAACAAGAAGTGTCCATTGTAATGTCTGGTCTAGAATTTTTTTTTTTTTTTTTTTTTTTTTTTTTTTGGAGTCTCACTCTGTCGCCCAGACTGGAGTGCAGTGGCCGCTACCGGCCACTGCAACCTCGACCTGCTGGGCTCCGGTAATCCTTCCACCTCAGCCTTCCAAGTAGCTGGAACTACAGGCATGCGCTATCACGCCTGGCTGATTTTTTGATTTATTGTAAAGATGAGGTCTCGCTGCCCAGGCGGGTCTCGAACCTGTGGGCTCAGGCAATCCACTCACCTCAGCCTCCCAAAGGCGCGGGATTACAGGCTGAGCCACCGAGCCCGGCTAGAATTTTTGACAGGTCTATATTCTCAGAGATGTAGCACATGACTGGAGGAAGAGCTTGACTCTGGACTGAAACTATACTATCCATACTCAAATTTTAGAACTGCAGCTTGCTGCTGTGGAGCCTTACACAAATGAAGTGCTTCAGTCCTACCATTTGTAAAATGGGAGTAATATTGGTTATGAGGATTAAATGAGCTAATATAAATAAAGCCCTTAGAACAACAGAAAAACTAAACTAGTATTTATTCTTATTACTAACTCATATTTACATTTAATTGTTTTAAACATAGTAATTGCTAAATAAATACCTGTAGGAGAAATTGAGAATTAATATTATATTAAAAAAACAAAAACAAGAAAATTAAGTTTTGAATGAATATGAGTTTGTTTGCTTTTTTTTTAGTAAATATCAAGTTTCTGTGATGAGGCAGCCACTGTACTAGATACTGGGCATTGGACCGAGAATAAGATAAATGAAGGCTTGTCCTTACAGTATTTACATTATAATGGAGCTTAAATTTGAATTGATGAATTAATGCATCAATGGCTTTGTGAATGCCAAGGAATATGATTGCGACATTTATTCTGAAGTGGCTTTCTCTTTGCCAGATAAGCAAAGCTACCTTTGGGTCTGTCCAACTATTTTGGAAATTCTGTTTCTATCCTTTGTGACTTTAAAAGGTGACTCATAATTGTATATTTATTAATCATGCTAAAAGATATTTAATTACTTTATAAGATAAGATCAGTTTTAATAATAAAACTTCATTTGTGATGCCTTACATCTGCATAGCAAGTAAAATACTATCCTTAATAAATTATTCAGTTTTCTCTGGCAGTGCTTTATTTTTCACAAGAAAAAAATAGCTTTATTATTTATATTATACATTTTTAATACATGCTATTGATAAACTTTCAGTAATACACAAAAGAATAAAGAATAAAAACATCAATGGAAATACAGTCTCCTGAGATAAACTATTGATATGCTGTGATTGTCTTTTCATGAATCTTTTATACATTCATGTACATATTTTACATAAATGGGATCATATTACATAAAAAGTTTTAGTTATGAATAGCTTTCCTTTCTTCCTTCCTTTTTTATCTTGTCCTTTGATTTTTGCCTCTATAAACAATATTGAAACAAACATATTATGTATTGACACATTCACTTCCATTAGTTAGATTCCAAAAGTAGGATTCTAAGTAAAATTGTGTCTATGGTTTTAATTTTTATTGCTATTGCCCAATTTCTTCCTAGGATACTCATGTCATCTTACATTCTACCAGCAGTTTGTAAAAGTTCTTATTGCTCTCTGTCTTACTAATGCTTAGTATGTTTAGTCATTTTACTTATTCTTAACAATTTATTGAGTGTAATAGTATTTTAATTTATATTTCCTTAATTTAATCTTCTTTGTATTGCCTATTCATTTGGAGGTATTCAAAGGACTTTCTAAATAGAAAGACTTCAGTCTCTCTTAAAACCTAAAAAAAGTAGTAATTGTCTCTTCTAATGTTGCGTCTCTTATTTTCTTTGTCTAGAATGCTATTAGATATAACACTTTTCATTCTTTCCTCTATTATTTAACCTGCCTTTCATATTTGCTATTTTATTTGTTTGTCTGTGATATTTCTGTGTAACAACTTCAGATCTTAATTCACAAATTGTTTCTCCTACCTAAGCAAATACACTCTCTCTACTAAATTTCTAATTTCAGTCTTCTAGACCTTTCTAATAGTCTTACTTATTTTTTTTCAAAAAAGTTAGTATATCTTTGTCAGTCTTTTGTTTTTACATATTACTCTTCATATCCTCTTTTATTCCATTAAATACAATAGACATATTTATTTTATCTTATATTCTGTATGTCTTATTTAAAATCTGTAGTCTGCATGCATCTGATTTTGTAGAAATTTTATTGCTCATAATTATAATCATTTTTATATGTTATTCCAAAATTAGAGTCTTAAGTATTCTAAGTATATGATTATATCATTAACAAATAGTCATAATTTTTATTCTTTCTCTATATTTATAAAAGTTATTTATGTTTCCTGTCTAACTGCATTTACAAAAACTCCAAAATAAAATTCAATGCTATTGAAAATCATGGCATGTCTGTCTTATTTTTTGTAGCTTTTCTATTTAATCATGTCTACTACTCCCCATCGCAAATACTGAATACTAACACTTGGTGCGTAAACAACCAAAATTTGTCACAAATCTAAAAATCCACAAAATGCAAGCAAAACTGCATGTGTAGTATCCAACAATTTTCAAGGAATTATATGTGCAAGGCATTATTTGGACATTTTTAAAAACAAAGAAAACTTAAACAAAAATACACGGGGAGTTTTTAAAGTATTAAGTATTTCTCTTGCCCTAAGCCTCACACACACAAAAAGAAAGATTGAAAGAAAACATACGTGCAAAAGACTAAAGACAATGTGAGAAGGTGGTAACTTCAACACAATTTTGAAAACTAGAAACTAGGTGAATGGCTAGTGTGTCAGCCTCCTATGGCTTCTTTAAATAATACTATGAACCTAGTATTGACCTAAAACTTGACCTAAAACAGCATACATTAATTTTCTTACAGTTCTGGATGTCAGAAGCCAAAATGGCTTCACTAAACTAAATCAAAACACTACCAGGGCCACACTTCCTCAAGAGGCTCAATGGGAGAATCACTTTCCTTGCCTTTTCTAGGTTTTAGAGTATTGTTCCTTGCATTTCTTGGCTCCTGGTCCCAGTTTCCATCTTTAAAGCTAGTAGCAAAGTATCTTCAGTTCTCTCTCTGCTTCCATCATCATGTCACCTTCTTCCTCTTTATAGTCAAATCTCTTTCTGTCTTCCTCTGGTAATGATACCTGTAATTATATTTAGGAAATACCTGGATAATCCAGGATAATCTTCCTCTCTGAAGATCCTTAATAGACTCACATTTGCAAGGCCCCTTAATATAAAGGATAAAGGCTACAGTAAATAAAAGCGAGTAAAAAAAAGAATCTCGGCAGAGAAATTGTTTTTTTAACTTTTATTTGAAAAATTAGATCTTCAGAGAGCTGAGAGTTATTTTGCTCAAAAAATGAAAGCATGAGACAATTTTTAAGCATGAGGCCATGAACAGAACCAAAAAACCAAAAAAAGTAAAATTATGATCGCTACAAAAAAATCCAATAGGAAAATTGAAAACAAAGTTGAAGAAATCTCTCAGAATAAAAAAAGGAACAGAAACTATTAGAATGTTGTTCAAAGACTTACAATACTGAAAACTTAGAATTCCAGAAAGATAGGAGAAATTCCAGAAAGCATATAGAAAAAAAAATTATAGAGAAAATATTTTTTAAAAATTTCAAGTTGAAGGATTTGAAATCTCACACTGAGAGGGATCACCAAATGTTCAGCACAATGGTTACACAAAATTTCACTGTAACATTTCAAAACACTCATCACAAAGAAAATATTAGAAGCCTCCCAAGAGAAGTAAACAGAGTCTACATTCAGGAATCAGAATGACATCAGATGCCCCTATAGAAATGCTAGAAACTAGGAAAGAGTGAAGCAATACCTTCAAAATTCCCAAGAAAACTGATTTCCAAATAATAATTATATACTCAAACTATTAAATCAGGTAGATTAGTTCAGGAAGCTGCAGAAGGATACAATTGATTCAAATAAAAGGGCTAGCCACGTAAAAGGAAAACAGGAGACCCAAGTATAAAGGATTCATAAAAATGCTTTTTTTACATTAAAGAAATAATAAGAATTCCTAAAAATATGGTGATAAAAACGCCTAGAACAATCTTTCTCAACTGAGGGTGGTTTTATCTCCTAGGGTACATATGACAGTGTCTGGAAACCATCTTGTTATCTCAAGTAGAGAAGTGGAGGAGAGTGCTATTGTCATCTAGTGTAGAGGTCCCCAACTCCTGGGTTGCTGACACACTGATACCTGTTAGGAACCTGGAAGTACAGCAGGAGGTGAGATGCAGGGAGGATTTCCTATGCTGTCAGGTCACTGGCAACATTAGATTCTCATAGGAGTATGGACCCTACTGTAAAGTGTGTATGTGAGAGATCTAGGTTGTGTGTTCTTTGCGATAATCTGATGCCTGATGATTCCCCCACTTTCTACCCCATCCATGGAAAAATTGTCTTCCACAAAACCAGGTGAAAAAGTTTGGGGACCACTGAAGTGGATAGAGGTCAGGAATGCTGCTAAACATCTTATAATGTATGAGACAGTTCCCTACAATAAATAATTATCCACCTCAAAATGTTGATAGTGCCAAGGAAGTTGAGAAATTCATTCCTAGACAAGTAGCCGTGCAACAGGGTGAAACAGGAACGAGGACAACTTGAAGATTTGGAATTCATTCTGTGGTCAATTTAGAACCACTGACTTATTTGAGCTAAGCCTCAGAGAGTAGTTTTCAACAGATACATAAAATTATGATAAAATGTGAGTAATATGGTCAAAGAACCAGGCAGAAAGTGCTTGAGGACACAGCTAGGTCATTTTCCTTCTGATTGCCACATTACTAATTTTTTACCTAACCTAAAAGACTATTCATGATCTTGCCACAAACTAGCACTGCAATTTTATCTCCTGTCAGTTTCCTCCAGTAAACAATTTGTGGATTTTTGAACACACATTAATTTAACCCTCCATTCATTACACATACTTTCCTTTTCTTATGACTTTATCAACCTTGTTTCCCCCAAGTAATTCATCGTCATTTCTAAAACTAAGCTCCAAAAATCAATAAAGTAGGAATCAATTAAAAATTAATAAAGTGATCCCTAAATAACATTCTTACATTCTTATGTAATTTTGAATTCTCTATATTCAATATGAAAATAATTGATATATGTATTATTAGGGTAATGCCAGTCACTAAAATTAAAAAAAACCCAAATTCACAGTAGCTCAAGAATACTAGAACCTTCTTGCACACTCACATAAAATTGAAATCACTAATAAGTTGGTGCCTCTCCTGCCCGTAGTGATTCAGCATTTCAGACTGAATTTTATTTTATTTTATAGCTCCACCCTCTTGGCTTCTAATTTTAGTTTGTTCATGAGCATTAAGTAGGTGGATGGGTAAAAGCATGCAGAATAATATGCAAGACAATTTTGTGATCCATGCTTGTACAGTGCATGTCACATTCACTCACTGTGCATCAGTCCCATGGCCACACATCACTGTAAGAAAAGACACAAAATATTGTCCACCTGCATGCCCAAGCAGAAGAGGAAATGAATGGTGAATATTTATCCAGTCTCTGACACTGTGTGGTCCTAAAAGCTTCACTAGTAATTAAAAAAAAAAAAAAAGTACAAGGAGATTTGATTACGTATAAGACACATACAAGGGGGACCCCCCCAAAACAGAATTTATTTATAAAAAATTGTTCATTCTTCCATGCTTAAACTTCAGTCATTTTCAAAGTACTCTCTGATGTAATATACCTATTGAGATGCTTTTTACACTGCACAAAACAGTTTTTGAGCTGGTCAATCTTTATGCCTTTTAGTGCTTCCACTGTTTTTTGCTTCAACTCTTCCATATCGGCAAAACATTCCCCTTTGAGGATTTTTGTTCATCTGGGGAAACAAAAAAATGTTGTTTAGGATGAGATCTGTTGAATAGAGAGGTAGGGTATGGGGGTCATGCCGTTTCTGGTCAAAAAGTGCTGAACACTGAGTGTAGTGTGGGCAGGCATGCTCATAAATCACCCATCATAAATGGGCAAAAGTGCTGAAAGAATCTCCAAAAAAAAATAATAATTGAAACAGAACGCAGCCTCTCACAATACGACTAGCTGGTACACTGATGATGATGAGTTCCTAGAACACTTACCTAGTGGGGGAAATCTCTAGTACATGGGGCCTGCTCTCCAAAAACAAATTCCATTTTTTTGGTCCTCCTCATATACAATAATTGATTATCACATATCTATCAAAATTCAGGGCAAAATGACAGTAAGTGAGAACATTAAAGTAGAAACATTAAGGAAAGGTCCCTGAGTTGAAAGATATAAAATAAAGGAAGAGGGCCAGATGAGCAAATAGTGTAACAGCATTCCACACAAAGGAATGCTGTTAAAAGTGGTGGGGAAGAGTAGGTTAAATACTTCCATGGATAACATAAGGATACTGCTCTTTCTCCTGTGAGTCAGGACCATTAGAAAAAAGAGCTCTGTTGGTTATTACAAAAATCACCAAAAAACTGGAAAGCCAGTATTATCAAGGAAGCAAGAAAGATGCAAAGATGGCTTGGAAAGAAACAGAAACACTGAAAGAGAATTTTTCTGAATACATGAGGGATGTACTAGTATTGAGTTGGATAGGTTGAATTATATGAAAAAGCACTGCAGGGTCATGGAGGTGAAAATTCTGTGTTGCTCTTATTAAGGTGATCCTTTGCTTCATAGGGTTGAAGACAATAACACAAAAGAAAGGCAGGGTAATTTGAATCTATTTTAGTGGTTTAATCATGTAAACTTTTAGTGTGACCTTACTTTGTGCTAGGATTTTACTAACCACCGAATCGTTACAACAACACATTAAGGTGGATGCTACTGTCTCATGTTTTCCACGAAGGAAGTCAGTAGCCACATGTCACATGGGTGAATAAGAGATTGAGCTGGAATTAGAATGCCAGCCAGGTTGCCTCCAGAGTCCCTTAAATATTTTCTTAACTTCCTTGCTATTAGTTTTATTATTTATCTATTGGTCTGTTTTTGTTTGTTTAATGTCACAAACTAAGTTATAGTAAGTTCTTTCTTTCTGAGTCTTCTTTCTGTGTTTTTTACAGATCGGGTCAATTCCATGTTCTGGTCTTCAAGTTCTGAGAATCTTTCTTCAGCTGTTCATTCTGCTTTCCATGCTTGTCATCTTGTTATTTCCTGAATGAAATTTTTACTGCCAAAATCTCTGTTACAAGTTCAGTGTTGCATCTTGTCTTTCTTAAGTCTTATTCACTCTTTCCATCCATTCTCTAATCCCTTTTGTATTCTGGGTCCAGTCATTGCTGACTTCCATTGTTTGGGCACCAAGTTCTGATTTTTCAGGAGTTTTGTCTTTTTTACACTTGAAATTGTCTGAGGTCTTCCTTTGGTTTTTCCTCATTTGTGACATATCTCTCGTTTTTCTCTTTAGTTCTGCTATTCTGTGTCAGTGGGAGAGGTTTTCCCTTATGATGTTTACTCAATTCTCTATTCTTCCCTGATTCAGACTCTGGATTTGTTCTATTTTGAAATAAGATGGTGGATGGGAAACCTTGCTGTTTCTTTTAGTTTTTGAAATACAAATAAAGTAGGGGATGGGGCACTAGGATTCAGAAACTACTTGCAAATTACAATGTGCATTTATTATGGTATGTGTTTCCTGAGACCCACTCCCCACCACCACTCTATATGATGATGCAAAGCAGAAACCAATGCAAAAAACAATTGAACACACACACACACAGACATATACACACACCTCAAAACAAACTGGAATAACAACAAAGTGAAACAAAACAAACAACAACAACAACAAAAACCAAGAAAAGTAAACACACACACACACATGCCTAGCACAAAATGAATAGAGAAGAAAAACAGAAAGACGGGGGGGGGAGTAATTCAGGTTGAACCCGCACACATATATTGACACACACATTAAACTACAAAAAACGAAAATAAAAAACCTCAGAAGAACAAAAGAATAAAAACAAACCAACAACAATAACAAAATTGAAAGATGAACCTCAACCATTCACATACACACGTGAACAAAAAATGACAAATAAAAGAAGAAACAGAAAAAGAAAAGAAAAAAAATTGGGAGAATGTAGATCAAACCCTCACATAAACATTCATGCACAAAGGAAAAATAATTCAAAAATAGATTAACAAAGTGTCAAAATTTTTTTTTTAATTGAAAATTAAAAAATAAAAAAAAACCTGCCCTCTTGTGGCAGACTCTCTAATAGTTCCTATAATCAGGTCTCTCCTGCAGTCACCTCTTTCACTCTCTCTTCGGCATCCCAAGCTGGGAAGGAGGAGGGCCATCGGAGGTGGGTGGGGCTGCAGTCCTCCCCTCTCACCCTCGTACGGTCAGGGAGATTTCCTGTGGGGAGGTTCCGGATTGTCTCTTCCCCAGGTATGTATTTGTGGGGGGTGTCCCAGCCAGGTCTATCCTGGAATGGAGTTCTTTTGTGACTGACATCCAGGCTCTGCCTGGGTTTGTATCAGTCGTGACCCAGCTGTGTGGGTCTGACTTTCAGAGGATTGCTGGGGAGGAGGGGTTTGGGTCAGCCCCAGACTCACCACTGATCTCTTTGGAGTTCTTCCTTGTCCTTTTCTGGCCCCATCCTTTGTCTAGTGGCTGGATCAGGGTAGGGGATGGAGCACCTGGAACTCAGCACTCATCAGGTCCCTCAGAAGTTTTTGCTTTCAGGATATTCCCTCTGGGTCACAATCAATCCCTGAGTAGTTAGTTAATCCACCAGTCACAGAGATTGTGTCTGTTGCTCCGTGGTGAGCCAGTCAGAGCACTTTCCTGCCCCGCCTTCAGGATGGTGGTGGGCCTCTCTTGTCCTCTTGGGTGGGACTTTGCCTCTCCACTCTCCCTGCAGACCCTGCTGCCAGTGCTCTGCCAGGTGCTGAAGTGGTGAGGCAAAGCCAGGAGGTCTCTCTCCCACTGCAATGGTGAGGGAGAGCCTGGGGCGATGGTTTCTCCCTACCACTTTTTCACAGAAAAACTTTTGTCCGTTTTAAAAAAAAATATGGGACTAGGCTTCTGCAGTCTGGGAAGAGCCAGGGACAAAGCAAAGAAGCTGCAGCACCAGCTGTTGCACCAGGGACCTGGTCACTTGCTCACAAGCCCCCACTTAGTCCTTCCCAGCATTTTCTTCCCAGGGAGGGTTTGTTGATTAAAAAAAAGAAAGAAAGAAAAAGAAAAAGTTAATGGGTTCAGCTTCTGCGTCCCAGGAGTCACTAGGGTCCAAGTCTAGCAGTTGTGGCTCCAACCGCTGTACCAGGAGAACCCTGGCCACCCTCACACCTTAGCCCTCACTCAATCAGCCACTCACATGCCCGCTCACTCACCAGCATGTACACAAAATTTTCCATACACTCACTCACATAGTCCGACTGACTCGGATGCCATCTTCCCGACCTCTCTGAAGTTTTCTTTAAAAGGCATTTTTGCCTGCCAACTTCATTTTAAAAAATATTTATAGAACCGTTCAGATTTTTAATTCCTTTGGTAGACTAATTTAATAAGATACATTTTCTTAGTAACTTGTCTACTGCATCTAGTATCTTAAAGTTATCTATGGTATCTCTCCAAGCAAGCATTTTATTGTTTTATAGGTTACTTGAGTTGTGAAATTATATTTTGTATAATATTCAAAGTCCATCAAGATTTGTATTATGGCCCAGAATGTTTTTCTCTGCTTGTTAGAAATGAATGCTTATTCTGTATTCAATAAATATAGTTTCCACATATGTCATTAGGCTAAATTTGTTTGTTGTTTATTCAAAAGATTTTTATCCTTTCTGTTAGCTTCCTTGTCTCATTATTCCTAGGGCAATCTTTTAAATCTGCCACTATGATTGTAGCTTTATCTATGTCTTGTTATTTATTTTAGGACTACATAAATTTGTGTGTGTTGCCTTTATAAATGTTAAAATATGTTATTAGGTAACTACAGATGTAATAGGGTTACATATTCCTGTTGAAGTTTATCATGGTGAAGTGAAGTTTTTATTTCCAGTAGAAAATTTCTTTTGTTGAGCTTTTGCACAATAAATCGTTCTCCTTTTTCACTTTCAACTTTATCTGTTTTGTTTCTCTTATAAACAATATGGCTTTAGATGCTTATAACTTATTCTAAATTATTTTTATTTCTTAACTGGAGCAAAGAATCTATTCATAGTGTACATAATTAGATATATTTGTGATCTTTATGTATTTTTCTTTCCTATTTCTTTTGCTCTCCTTTCCTGTCTTCTACTGGATGGATCAATTTTCCAAATATTTCAGTATTTTTCACCCTACTTATTTGGAAACATTTTCTCTATTTCTGTTCTACTAATAGCAATCATAGAAATTAAACATAGTTAATTTCTTACCTTGTCAAGGTCTAAATTCAACAATACCTCTTTTCAACAACAAATTTGAAGAGCTTAGATTATTTCTTTCCACTTACTTCCACACAGCTTCTATACTAATTTTTTATTTAACTATGTTTTTAAAGACTGCAATATGTTGATATGATTATTATTTTATAAATTAATATTTATTTAGAGCATATCAATAATTAACACATTATTTGCTCTTTATTTATTCTTTTCATCTATCAGATCTTCCAGTGGAAATCATTTTACTTCTTGGAGTACATTCTTTAAAATTTTCTTTAATGATGATCAGCTAGTAATGCACTCTCAATTTTTAACTTTTAGAAGTTTGCTATTTTTCTTTTAAAATCTTTTTTAGTCCTCATCCTGGAAGTTCATTTTGGCTTGGTATGTAATTTTGAATTATAATCTTCCAAAGCATTTCAGATATTCTGTTGAATTTTGGCTTTCCCTTTTGCTGCTGAAAAAACAAATATTGATTTTATAGCTACTCCCTTTTTACTCTTGCTGCTTAAAAATTTTTTGTCTATTTTCTTTGGTGTGCGAAATTTCACAATAGCTCTAGGTGTAAATTTTATTTTATTTATTTGCTTTCTATTTGTTGGAATTATTGAGTCTGGATTGATGTCATCAGTTCTGGAAGATTTTCAACCATTACTTTTTCTTTTTTTGTTGTTTTTTGTTTTTTTGAGTTGGAGTCTCACTCTGTCACCCAGACTGGAGTGCAGTGGCCGCTCCCGGCCACCACATCCTCGACCTGCTGGGCTCCAGCGATCCTTCCGCCTCAGCCTTCCGAGTAGCCGAAATTACAGACGTGCGCTACCACGCCTGGCTAATTTTTTGATTTTAGTGTAGAGATGAGGTCTCGCTTGCCCAGGCGGGTCTCGAACCCACGGGCTCAGGCAATCCACTCACCTCAGCCTCCCAAAGGCGCGGGATTACAGGCTGAGCCACCGAGCCCGGCTAACCATTAATCTTTCAAAGCCCCACTGGAAATGGGATTCTTTTCTTGAAGTGTAAGACATAATTTATTAATTAATAAATTATATCTTTATACTTATATTTGATTAATTAATAAATTATATCTTATAATTTCTCACTTTATATTTTATCTCTTACCCTCTATTCTGTAATCTGCAGCATTTTTTCTCTCAGTACTGCACATTAGCATATTTTTTGTGACCTATCTTCAGCTGTGCCTAATTTGTTATTTAAATGGCTCTTTAAATTATTTATTTTAGCTATTATTCTGAAATTTTTATCTTGTACAAATCTGTAAATTCGGCCGGGCTCGGTGGCTCAGCCTGTAATCCCGCGCCTTTGGGAGGCTGAGGTGAGTGAATTGCCTGAGCCCGCGGGTTCGAGACCCGCCTGGGCAGCGAGACCTCATCTCCATAATAAATCAAAAAATCAGCTGGGCGTGGTAGCGCATGCCTGTAATTCCGGCTACTCGGAAGGCTGAGGTGGAAGGATCGCCGGAGCCCAGCAGGTCGAGGTTGCGGTGGCCGGGAGCGGCCACTGCACTCCAGTCTGGGCGACAGAGTGAGACTCCAACTCAAAAAAAAAAACAAATCTGTAAATTTGCAAATCTGCTATGCTAATCTTGCTAAGTTTTCATTACTTACATATATTTTCAACATTGTCTTTTACTTAAAGATGTAAGCATATCTGGTTTTTTCCTCTAATATAATAGCCATTATCTAAATATGAAATTCGAATTAACTAGAACCTTTGTGGGCTATCTTCTCATTGATGGCACAGTATATATTTATGTGCTTTGTTAATTTTGACTATTTGCTATTTATCCTTTATAAAATAAAAATTTATAAATAAGTTGATGCTAGGGTACATGTGCCTACTTTTAAAAAGAATTTACAGTTGTTTCTTTTTTAATTTTTCATTTTAAAGATGTGGAGTACAATTCAGGGTTAGTTATACAGATGGTCATTATGCAGGTACCCTTGTTGATGAGGTGTGTCCTCCACCCCGACAGTTTCTCACTACTGCCAATCCCTTTCTTATAGTATTATGATAATTGTTCAAGGTCTGCTTATGAGTGAGAACAGATGGTAGTCTGTTCTTTGTTTCTGAGATAGATCACTGAGTATGATAGACTCTAAATCCATCCAAGTTGCTCTGAAGTCCACGTTTGTCCTGCTTTATGGCTGCATAATATTCCATCTTGTATATGTACCACATTTTTTTTACCCAGTCCAGTTTTGATGGGCAGGATGGTTGGTTCCATGTTTTTGCTATTGTGAATGGTGCTGCAATAAACATGCATGTGCAGGTATCTTTTTTGTAGAATGATTTGAGTTCCTACAATTGCTACTAAGTGCCTTTTGCCCCTCTAGTCTAGATTCTCCTTAGAGCAAATGTGGGCTTTGAGATTTCTCTACTGTCCAGCCAATGTAAAACCATGCTGCAAACCCCCCCAGGGCTAGTAAGCTTTTGGTTCTTTCTTACCCTGAAGGTGCCACTTTTGCTGTCTTGGATGATAGTAGGGGGAGTTCTCCTCTAAGCTTTCTTACTCGTACATCTCCTGGGCTTTATTCCCTTTGCCTCATAGGGCATCAACATAAAAATTCAAATTTACTAAGATAGGCAGTCATCTACAATGCAAAAGTAGATTTATACTTTGCTTATCTCTCTGAGATCTTGTTTTTCCTTTATTTGGCCTGATAATTTCTTTCTATTTTGTCAGTACTTCAAGGCTTTTGAGAAACATTTCATCCAACATGTTTAAGTTGTCTTTAGTAGATTGTGGGTGTGAGTAACATAGCTTGCCTTTACTAGAAAAAGTTGTCTTCCAACTGCTCTCCCTACAGTCTACCCTGAGCCCACAGTTAGAAATAGATAATTTTTTCCTCAAAGCAGTACAAAGGGAAAGGAAACACATCTACTAAGTGTCTTGCATGGTTGAATTTCGCATGCCTTATTTATGTTTTTATCTTCACAAAACCCAATAAAGCATCTTACACAGTAAGTGTTCATATTTACTGTATGAATAAATATAATTTACCAGATTTATGTGGCTACATTTATCCACAGGAATTTTGATAGATACAGGAAGTATTTTCTCTTAAATCTACAACTATGTAATATGAGATTAACATTAGATACTCTTTTCCCTGGAATAGAGATGGTAGAAGGGGAAATTTCTGGGAGCTTAATTTAGACATAGCACTATAAAAGGAGGAGTCACCACAGAGCTGAAATACTGTACTCCATTCTCACAGCAGGGAAGGGAATTTGCATTTTTAAGTGGTGGGAGAGTGAGAACCTGAGTTCTTAAATTGGATAGATCTGAACTTGAACCTGCCACTTTCTATGATCTTAAGCGAGTTATTTAATCTCTAGTAATAATATATTTTACATTAGGTAGAATTGAAAGTTAAATTGGGTAATAAAGGTAACATAAATTGCAATTACCTGTCATATAGTAGGTGCTCAATAAATATAGGAGATTATCATTTTTTATCCTGAGAAATAATTATTGTCTCACAACATACATTAATTAAACATACTGAGATGGGACAACAAAAATCTTTTACATCAACTACTTATTCTGGTAGATAGCTATTAGCTGCTTAGGACACAGCATTGAGAAAGATTCCAAGGAAAGAAGACCATGACTGATTATCAGCATTTTCCATGAACTTAGTTATAAATACCGGGAGTACCAGTACCCTTTATGTGCCATAATTAACATACACTTTTAGAGAGAAATAAGCAAATACTCCTATAATGGCATCTGTACACCTGTAATATACCTCTGATAATATTTTTCAGTCAATGCCAGGATTTACTTACCAGTCTTTGCTCAGATTATAATTTGTTCGAATATATAGGCTTTATGCACATACTTTCTTGTTCCATATTCACCAAATTATCTGCTCAGAAATTGAAAATAAATTGCAAGTGCCAAAGAATTCAGAATATGATCCTAATTTAACCAGATAAGTACAAGTGAGCATTATCTAGCCTGGCTGCCCAGCTATGTTTACAGTGACCTTTGAACTACTTTTTCTCTGGTTGAAATTCCCAGTTCAGTTTGTCCTATCTCCTGATATGCATTATACATTGCTGCTAAGATTCTACTTTATGATTATACATTTGTCTGCTTTTGCTTAATCACAGCCTTGATTAGGTCATGATTTTATGAAATAACCAAAAAGTCATCTCAATTACAGAAGGTCATTTACTTGTTATGTATGTCCATAACTAGCACAGAGCCTGGCAAGTAGTAGGCAATCAGAAGATATCTGTTGCATAAATAGGTGGGTAGATAAATCATTCAATGCACACAGAACAGTATGAACAGTGTTCTTTGCTTTTATTGTAATATACTGCTTTTATTTAATAAATCTAAAATACTTCTAAGTGAGACTTTCCATTTTCTTTACTCACTTTGTGTGGTAATGTAAATACGGCATCATTTTCTTTGAATCATTTTCAAATCTGTAAATCAATGTTTAAGTAGAAATTAAGCTGAAAGTTTCAAAATCTCAGAGAAGGGTATACTTTTTTGAATTAATGCAAAGGCCATGAGAATCTGACATCTTGCTTCATCTGGTCAGACATAAATGTCCAGATAATGATACTTTGGGAAGCTACTTTTGAATTCCCCTTTGGCTAGACATGTAACTGAGAATGGCACCAAGGCTTGCATAGTCTGTATCACATCCCTACTCCCCAGAGATGGATCTTCTTTGAAGCTTTTGAAAACTTAAAATAGATTCTTGTATAGAAGTCTCAATACTCATCTCATGTCTTTACCAAAATCTGGGAGTTGCTTGGGTTGGTATTTTTTAGGTCTTCTATTCTGATTTGTGTGTGATATGCTGAGACTGGAAGTGTCTTTGCAGATGTCAGGGAAAACACTACCCACTCAATGGGTAAAAAAACCAAATCTTTTTCCCACTGGACAGATATTTACTTCCTTGAAACTTAGCATGATTTGTTGTTATTTTCAGCAGTAAAATACCAGTGAAGTAACTGGGTATGAAATATTAATATATTTTGCTGTTTCTAATCAGCATTCGAACCCATATTCAAGAAAAAGGCAGAAGGAAGAAAGAAGGAAAGGAGGGAGGAAGAGGGAAAGGGAGAAAAACTACTATTACCACCCTTTTGAGTTGTGTTGTCTCTAAAGTTAAAGACTTCAGTTTATTTACTCTACAAATCAGTATGACACCTCTGAATTCTGGTGCATTCTCTTGCCTTTTCAATTATTTCTTTAGAAATCAAGCTCAAAGATAAGCACTTTTACAGGCTACAACTAAACAAATCCATTGCCTTCATTATATCAAACTCTTTCAGAGAGTAAATGCAGTCAACAGAGACCATCCTACTGAGTCACAGATGCTACAAATGTCACTTTTACTGGATATTTCCCTTCAGGAGAGATTTTGCTTTTTCAGAGAGGAAAATGTTTTCCCAAATACCTTCTTTGGCCCAAACAGTCTACAGGCATTTTAAATCAAAGGCACTATCAGTACTGAAGCGGGCAACGGTGGTACTCTCTTGTTAAGGGAAGGTGAAAATCCATAAGCAGTTCTAACAAATGCAAGGTTCAACTGGAAGCCTTGGGCTGGAATGACTTTGCTTGCTGTTGTGTCAGCCAAGGCTGTGTTGCTTCAGTGAGTTCTATTTTTGGAATCATAGAGCTGATGTTACAAACCATCATGAGGTTGTCTTTCCAACTGTACTAAAATTTCCATTTCTTATATCACTTATGAGCTGGTTGCTGTCCTTAAAATGTAGCAAGGATACTTGCTTGGCAAAAGGCACCATAACTATGATTATTAACAATAAAAGTATTTTGGAACCAAAACAATATATTACAGAATATCAGGGAACCGAGTGTTTGTTTTTTTTTCTAGTAGTTTTTGGTTGCTTTGTTTGAGTCATGATTAGAATACAAGCCACAGTTTAACTTCTGGTTCCCTGACTTAGTAATGTAACCTCGGAAGTTCTCTGTTTAACATCTTTAGGTTTCAATATTTCCATATTGAAATGAGAATAATATATCATTCAAGGGGTTACTATAAGATGCAAATAGGCGATGTCCACGTGCATTTACACAATATCTAACATATATAAAAGCACTCAAAAGCACTGGATTTCCTCTCTTCTTCCTTTGTCAAGAAATGGTTCATATTTAAAAGACTCCTTTATTGGACATGAGATGATTGAAGTTATTGATTATTTTAAACTATGTTGTTCAGTTTGTGTCTAATGTTTTCTTCTTGGTTTCCCTATCGTGCAGTTCTGGTTGATTGAAATAGCATGTTGTTAAGGTATTATTCTTATTTTGTCATTTTGATACAGTACTGACCAAATATTTGAGGTAATGGAATAATTACAAAAATAATGTGCTGTGCTGCTTTATTGATCTCAGGAAATTTTCGTTTCTTTCTTAATCATTATAAAAAAGAAACTAGACTAAAGGTTAAGAAGCCAGTTGGTTTATTGTGTGCAGTGTTTTAGATTTTACAAATCAGTTTCACAAAAGTTGTTCTCTCATCTGATTGTCATAAAAAAACATGAGGTTATGCAGAGATTTTTTCACTCCCCAAAGCAAGTAAACTGAGGCTTCCAGTGATGCATTCACATGTGTGGAAACAAACACTAAGTTACAAAGACAGGATTAGTAACTTAAATCTCCTCAATTGAAAAAAAAAGAAAGCAAAATTGATGTTCTCTCTTAACAGACAAGCTAGCTTTCTATTTACCTTGAGCAGATCACATAATCTTTCTGTATCTCAAGGGTGATAATTATTCCTGATTAAATATGTCACCAAAGTATTAGGAGAATAAATGAAGATAATATATATAAAAGATATTGAAAAGTTTAAAACAATTATTTTCATTATTATTCAGGATGGAATTGACAACATATCTTTCTATGACTCCTTTCCAATACTCGGGGAGGTGATGTATATTTGACATATATTTGATATATCAATATATTTAAAAAAGACTATATCAAATGTTTTCTGAAACAAAATTATAAATGGTAGAAAGTGTATAGCTATATATTTTGCTGTTTCTAATCAGCATTTGAACCCATATTCAAGGAAAAGGCAGAGGAAAGAAAGAAGGAAGGAAGGGAGAGAGAGGGAAAGGGAGAAAAACTACTATTACCATCCTGTGAATTGTCTCTCATGATGATGAAGAAAACAGTAGAGATCCTAGAATGACACTCATATTTCATCTCTAGGTTGTGAACTCTAGGCTGCTTGACAACCTATGTCAAAACTTAATGGTTTAAAACAACAAACTTTCCTCCACACAATTTGTGGGTCAGCTAGTCATGTCTTTTAGTCAGGAAAGGCTCAACTAAAGTTGGCTTCATTTCTTGACAAAGAACTTCCCTAGGACTGCTAACATGACTGGGGTTCCTTTCCATATGGTCTGTATCCAGAAGACCAACAATGTTGTTCGTATGGTGGAGCAAACGTTCCCTGAAGCGATAGAATTCCAACCTCAAAGCATGAGCATTTACTAAGCTTCTGCTTGCATTATGTTAAGTGTAAGTTTATTTAATTGATCAGTTTGCCACGTGGTCAAGTCCAGAGCCAAGTAATTGAGGAGACTACCTAAGGGATATAGATGCCCAATTTGTCATAAGGTTTTTGACTTTCCTTATGATGATTTTCATGCACAATGTTATTTTTAATACAGCATAATTTATCAATATTTTTTATTACATATGGAGCTTGGCTGCAAAGTTTGAAAATCTTTCCTCATAACTATGTTATACAATAATTCATCCTTTTTATTTATATTATTTGTGTAGCTTATTTTTCTTTCGTACTTCCTTTTTTCCTTTCTTTCTTCATTCCTTCCTTTCATTCATATCTCTATATAATTTCAAGTCTATTGTGGTACATATTATGAGATCTGCATCCAATTTTTTTTTTTTTTTAGTTGTAGTCTCACTCTGTCACCCAGACTGGAGTGCAGTGGCTGCTCCCGGCCACTGCAGCCTCGACCTGCCAGGCTCCTGCGGTCCTTCCGCCTCAGCCTTCCAAGTAGCTGAAATTACAGGTGTAAGCTACCATGCCCGGCTAATTTTTGATTTATTGTAGAGATGAGGTCTCGCCAAGTTGCCCAGGAGGGTCTCGAACCCGCGGGCTCAGGCAATCCACTCACCTCGGCCTCCCAAAGCGCTGGGATTATAGGATGAGCCACCGAGCCCAGCTAGTGAGCCAATATTTTAATGACAGTGGTCTCATATTTACTATCTCTCAGGGTTAGATATCAAAGGCCCTCATTTCCGTTCTTTCATATGATTTTACCCACTGTAATCTTGTTCTCATGATTTTCCTAACTATTCCTCCATGCTAATTTTTTCATTTATATTTAAGAATCAATAAATCTAGCTCCAGAAAAAAAGCGTTAATATTTGACATGGTATTGGCATATCTTATTCAAGAACAAGGAATGCTGTCTACCCATTAGTTCAAATCTACCCTTGTGTCTTTCAGTTTTGTCTTAAGGTTTTCTTCATATAGATTTTGCAAATCTATTGTTTTTCTCTAAGTAATTTACATTCTTATTGTTATTATAGATGTATTTTTATCCATTATATTTTCTATGATTTTTTATATATGAAGTCTACTATTTTTGCTTGTTAATTTCATCTCTAATAGACTTTTCTATTATGTGTGTTAGGTTTAAAGTAGATTATGTTAGATTTTTTTCAAGTATAGTATCATATTCTTTTTTCTTTTCTTTTCTTTTCTTTTTTTGAGTTTGAGTCTCACTCTGCAGTGGCACACTCCTGGTCACCGCAGCCTCGACCTGCTGGGCTCCAGTGGTCCTTCCACCTCAGTCTTCCAAATAGCCAGAACTACAGGTGTACATTACCACACCCAGCTAATTTTTGATTTATTGCAGAGACGAGGTCTCGCCAAGTTCCCCGGGTGGATCTCGAACCCTTAGGCTCAGGCAATCCACTCGCCTTGGCCTCCCAAAGTGCTGGGATTACAGGCTGAGCCACCGAGCCCGGCGGTATTATATTCCTTAATCATATTCCTTACTACAGATAATTTTCTGTAGTAGAGAGAATATTGCCCCATTCACAAGATGCTCACATTCTAATATCCAGAATCTGTAAATAAATTAATTTACATATCAAAAGGAAATTTGTGGTTGTGATTATATTACGGGTCTTAACGGATTGGGAAGATGATCCTGAATTATATTGGTAGATCCAATGTAAACACAAGGGTTCTTAAAAGAGAAGACAGAAAGGTCAAAGGCAGAGAGGAAATATGACTACAGAAGTAGAGATTCAGGTGACACACTTTGAAGATTAAAGAAAGGACCATGAACCAAGGAATATAGTCAGCCTCTAGAAGCTATAAAAAATACACAGAAATGGATACTTCTCTAAAGCCTCTAGAAGGACCGCAACCCTGCCAACACCTACTGATTTTAGCCTACTGTGACCTGTGTCAGATTTCTGACCTTGAAAATTTGAGTTAATACATTTGTGTGCAATTTTTTTTTTTTGAGTTAGAGTCTTACTCTTTTTGCCCAGGTTGGAGTACAGTGGCACAATCATGGCTCACTGAAGCAGCGATCTCCTGGGCTCAGGTGAGCCTTCCACCTTGGCCTCCCAAGTAGCTGGAACTATAGGTGTGTGCCACCACACCTGGCTTTTTTTTTTTTGAGAGACAAACTCTCACTATGTTGCTCAGTCTGATCTCAAACTCTTGGGCTCAAACAATCCTCCTGCTTCAGTCTTCCAATGTTCTGAGATTATAGGCATGAGCCACTGCTCCTGGCCTTGGTATTGTTTTAAATCACTGTATGTGTAGTGAGTTGTTACATCAACAATAGGAAACTACATCCCTTCTCCTCTTCGGATTCTTATGCAACTAACTTCTTTCTTCTGTATAATCACATTGGATAATACTGCTAATAAGTTGTTAAGTAGTTATGAAGATAATGGGAAGCCTACCTTGTTTTTGAACTATTTAGAAGTTATCTCTTTTCTGTGTATCATCAAGTGAGTAAGCTATGTAAGATTTTACATATAAAATGTTTATATGATCAATATTTATTATTATGGATATTATGTTGTTAGAATCAAAGTGTCTAACTCAGAAGCAAAATGTATTTACCGACACCCTTATGATGCTGAGTAATTCCAATGTGATGTAAATGCTTGCCTAACAAGAATAGCCTATATTGGATAATACCTGGCAAATTGTCTCCCTTCAGGGGTTTGAATTCAAAATTTTCTTTCATGCATGCAATAGATGTAATAAGCAGAGGCCATGAAGTGTTAGGTGCTGTGTACACAACGGGAAGTTATGAGTAGATTGAGATTATATAAGGAGTGATCAGTAAACCTCTCCATAACATGTATTGATGTGCTTTGAAAATTCATTAATCTAAGTGTTTAAATCCTTTCTGGATACCTAGAATTTGGACATTGGTGAGTTATACCAACAAATAAATGTGTCAAATAAAATAGCATTCAAATAACTAAAATTTATTTTTAAAATTAAAAGCATTACACAAGGAAGAATAAGGTTGAGGGATCTCCAGATGAGATATTTCTATGCACAGAGATCTCTGAATGTATCTGCTATTTTCTCAATACCTGAAATAAAGAAATATGTTTTCTAACCATAGAGGGAGGGGAAATGGCTATACTACTCTAGACAAACATCTAAGCAAAACATTAAGTAACTTACACTTCACAGCAGAGGGAAGAAGGATGTTAGGGAATGACTGAACCATGAGTTCTTATTCTGAAGCAAAACGGCAGAACACCATTGGTCAATGATTCATTCCAAATTTGTGAAACCTCTATTTTTCATTTCTTCTCTTTTTGTCTATCTACTTCCATAAACGGGGCATTTACTGCATTTCTCCCACTATTATATTTTGCTTCTAATTAGTTCAAAGTGACATAAATCAAGACATGTTCTTAGCATTTTTATTACCTAGCATAAAAAAGTAGAAATGTATATTTACATGTTTAAAGGCATTTAAAATGCTGGTATTTTTTCCCCTCAATTTTTAAGACTGGGAGTGGAGGGAGTGAAAGTGAGCAGTGGGACGGGAACCTACAAATATTCTCAGGCAGCCCTCACCTTAGAAGATCTGTGTTTAGCCGGGCTCGGTGGCTCAGCCTGTAATCCCGCGCCTTGGGAGGCTGAGGTGAGTAGATTGCCTGAGCCCGCGGGTTCGAGACCCACCTGGGCAGGCAAGACCTCATCTCTACAATAAATCAAAAAATCAGCCGGGCGTGGTAGCGCGCACCTGTAATTCTGGCTACTCGCAAGGCTGAGGCGGAAGGATCGCCGGAGCCCAGCAGGTCGAGGCTGTGGTGGCCGGGAGCGGCCACTGCACTCCAGTCTGGGTGACAGAGTGAGACTGCAACTCAAAAAAAAAAAAGATCTGTGTTTAATCTGACTCTCCATCTTGTATTAGGAAGGCTACCCAGGCAATGTCACTTATTATCTTTTAATTGGATTTTTCTTATCTGTGCAATATTGAGATTGTTAATTAGGTTAAATTGAAACATCTTTTCTAAACTGAACGTTTGCAGAATTATAATAATATTAATTTATGTGCAAATGTGTTTTTATAGATTAATTTATGCATTATTTTCAAATGTTATAATCCACACATATAAATATATTGCACATATTATTTAAACACATATAGTATTAAGATTATAATACGTCGGATATTTTTGAAATGCCTTAAAATATAATAACTCAGTTAATATAGGCAAGATTAATATTTTTCCAAATAAAAATGCCATGTAAAAATTTAGTTGAACATATGAGCAGAATTTTGTACATATTTGACATTCCAGGTAGTGTGTTGGGTGCTAACTTTGGTTTGTTGGTGAATAAGGGAAGTAATGGTAATATTATATGGCATCTATCATGTAGCTTCCTCATGTAGCCTTCCCCTGACCTGAGGCAGCTAAGAACTTCTGATCAAATCATACTGTTCTAAAACTCGTGACTTTAATAAAAGTAATCAGCAGCTTTAATTTGGAATTGCATTATTTCTGCTTCTTTAATAAATTCATGTTAAGTTTAATTTTTTTTTCTTTTTTCTTTTTTCCTCTCCAGCACCCTTCACTCCCTGCCCTACATGAATCCTGAACTTTCACCAGCCCCCAGGCTGGTCCAAGGTGCAGGCCTGGGTTTGAATCCAACCTATACTTCCTGACTGTGTGTCTTGGCCAAGTTACCTAACCACGCTGTGCCTCCAAGTTTAAATTTTTTAAATCATTTGCTCCCTTAGCTCCTAAAGTAAGAAAATGCAGGAAAGTGTGATTTATTTTACTCTTTATAACTCAATAATATATACATCCACTTGTCTAAGATTCAAATTAACATTTTACCTCAAACTAAATTTGATTCCTAAAGGAATCTTGGAAAGAAAATAATCACAAGAGGGAGAAGATTGTAGTTGGGCAACAAATAAAAATGAGTATTTTCTCAACACATTCCTTTTTGTAGCTTCAAATTGTTAAGGAGCTAATATCACTCTGCATTGTTCAATTCATCTTACATTATTTATAACAGTGAGGGAGAAGAGGAAGGAAAAGGAGGAGGAAGAAGCGGAGGAAGAGGAAGTGGGGAGGGGGGAGGAGGAAGAAGAAGAAGAAAAAGAGATGAGCATTATCACCAACATCCTCTTTTGGGCAACAGAGAAAAATCCTAGAGAGTTTAAATTTCCCTAAGAGTTGGAAGGAGACAGAGCTGGTGAGAGGTCCCAGTCACACTCAAGAGCAGAGTTTCTGACAAGAAAATCCCAACCATTCATGGTAGCTCACTCCAGAGAGGATCCTTAAGACTTAAACAGAATTCCATGTATGGAAGCTAAATGCAGTTGCTCAAGAGGAAGCAGTTTGCTTGCTCTGTGTGAGAAAAGGAATGTTAAGCACACAAGAAAAGTTACTTACTATCCTTATAGTTGCCTTACAGTCTTATACACAGAGAATACTAAGACTGACAGTGAGCCCCAAATTGAAGGCAATCCTGCTCGAAGAATCAGGCTCTTATGTCAAGTTCTGGACTGACAATTGTTCCTCCATAATCAAGCCATTATTTAGGACATGGACATTATCTTGGAAATACCTAAATTGTCATCATCATTCTTGACATTGGAAAATACTGCTTTTCTATTTCGAAAATACTGTTTTTGTTTGTTTAGATAAATTTTAGCCTTATAGCAAACATTTGGTAAATGGGCACTGGTCTGGATTGTGTGAGTTATTTAGACTGGTTTTTAATAAGCTACCGTTTTTCAGTACTTTGTTGAAACATGAGGGCAAATGTTCAAGGACCTTGATGAAAGATGAGGTTTTTTTTCAGAGTGTTTTATTAAAAGACTCTAACAAATAGAAAATTCTGCTTTGTAATAGAAATCATTGTGTGAAGGTTGTCCAAAATGCAGAAACCCCAATGTGAATCAAATGAAAAAAAAAAAAAGACAAGAGTAAGAAGAAAGGCTGAACAAGCAAAGAATTTAATGTCCAGATGGCAGATCAATTTCCTGAGACCTTAAGCATAAAAAAAGGAAATATAATTATTGAGCTTGGTCTATGTGCCAGGCAATCTATTAGGTATTTAAAATGCTATAATATAATAATTCTTCTGACATGTTTCTTTTGAATAACATATATGTGCTTTTCTAAATAGCTTTATGTTTTAGAACTGTTTCAGATTTAAAGACAACTTGAAAAGAGAGTACAGAGTTTCCATCTGCCCTGCACCCAGTGCAGTGAGTTTGTACTGAAAACAGCAGTTTCTTCTCTCAATTTCTATCTAGATCTCTTTCTGCAGAGGCAGCAACATTCAACTATCTTAACTGTTTTTTTTTTTCACATCTTATGACTTTCAAATTTATGCCTACATACTTTGCTTCCATTTTCCAACTTTAAACATTATTTACTGACTATCAAGAACAGGATATAAAGATTTGGTTATATTATCCTTCCCTTTACTACAGAAAATAAATATGTAGCTCTGATACACTTTCCCTGGCAGCATTTACCAATATAAACATTTATAAAAACCCAATATTCAGTTTTAATATTATTGCAACTTTATAGATGTTCATAGGTGAGCCATTTGTTCTAGATAATTATTTCATTTAATTCTTTTAAAACGTTTTTGAAGTTAAGAAGTCACTTACTGCTTTTGTTTTGTTTTTCCTTTTTTTTTTTTTTGAGTTGGAGTCTCACTCTGTCGCCCAGACTGGAGGGCAGTGGCCGCTCCCGGCCACCGCAGCCTTGGCCTACTGGACTCAGTAAATCCTTCTGCCTCGGCCTTCCAAGTAGCTGGAACTACAGGCGTGCACTACCACGCCCAGCTGATTTTTTGATTTATTGTAGAGAGGAAGTCTCGCCACAGTTGCCCAGGCGGGTCTCGAACGCGCGGGCTCAGGCAATCCACTTACCTCGGCCTCCCAAAGCGTGGGATTACAGACTGAGCCACCGAGCCCAGTCTTGTTTTGCTTTTCAAAGGAAAATTTTAAAAACTTTTTTCAGATAAAACTGGCTTCAGAATTCTTTGTCAGCACACATGCATTATGAGAGACACTGAGATCTTTAGGTGGAAGGGAGATTATCCCCTGTAGAAGTAGAGAACTGTAGGAAAAAATAAAAAGTATCAAAAAGGGTTAAATGTAGGCAAATGTAAATAAATATTGACTGTTTAAGACATTCATAATGATAGTACCTAGTGGAGTTTATAAGATATGCAGAAAGAAAATATTTAAGTGAAAATTGCACAAAGGGTCAAGTGGGCAATAAGTACATGGAGCTGAATTTCTAGGGGTCCTTAAATGCACACAAAAAGGCAAAAGTACTAATTTAAAGCTAACTGTAGCAAGCAATAAATGCATATTATAATATCGAGGGAGACTACTAAAAGAATAATATACTATATACGAATAACATATGAATAGAGGCAATAAAATAAAATGATAGATTGTTCCTGATTAATAAAAAGAATTCAAGCAAGAGATAATAAGTTAAAAAATAAATGAAGTTATTAGGAAAAAATAGTATGATGTTTTACTTAAACTCAACTTTGTCAGTAAATTAACATTAAATATAAACTGACTGGATAATTGAATTAACTACAAAAATTTTTGACTGGATCAAAGACAAAGCAGAACAAAAACCAATTATATTATATTTTAATATAGTATACATATTAGCATAAGAACATAAAAAAGGTAAAACTAAAAAGCAAAAAATGAATTATTTAAATACTAACTTTAATAAATATTGTAGATTTACAAATTTTAGAATAATTTTAAGTCAAGCTATTATAAAAGATAAACAGGAAGCTTTAAAAATCTTTAAATGTATGCATACAACAAGCTGCATTAAACAATGTAAAGCAAAAATTGAATAAATTTGGTGGAGAAAGACTGAAATCCACAAGTATAATTGAAGAATATTACTCAGCAACTTATGTAATAAGCAGTACAGAAAAATCAATATGTTTATAGATATTTTAAACAATATAACTATATCATCTGACCCAATTGTCATATATCAACACTATATAAAAGCTATATATTGCACATTCCATCTCAGAACAAATGGAACATTTACAGAATATATTGTGGTAGCCATGAAGGGGAACCACTCAGATTTCCTTTTACAGAACAATTTGCCATTTTGTAGCTATCAGCCCTTCAGGTTCAGCATCCACTTTCTAACTGAGACCAGGCTACACCCAGACAGTTCACAGTCAATGACTGAGCATAGCCTGTGGAACTCTTCCAATGGCCAATATTGCCCAGAAACTCTGCTTTGGAGTGTTGCAGACTTTTTCAGATCTGCACTGTAATATGAAGCTCTTTCTTCCCAATCTTGGTTTCTTCCACCTTTCCTATCACAGTGGTAGTATCAAGTCTGCATCTTAAATTCAAGGCTCCTCCTGCCCAATTCTGCTTCTTCCTTTGATTATTCATGGGCATTACCAATTGCTTCCAAATCTCCTATACTTCAAACTAACTCAGATCTGCTCCATGAAGGATTAAATTGGTGAATCTGAAACTGGTCACAAAAGCTACATAATTTGTGAAGCCTAATGCAAAATAAAAATGCAAGTCTCTGTTTAAAAAGTACTAAGAAGTTTAATGTGGCAAGAGCAGCTGAGCATTAAAGCAAGCATAGGCCCTCTCCCGCTCCTTTATTTAAGTCGGAGTTTACTCTGTCACCCAGGCCGGAGTGCAGTGGCACACTCATGGCCACCGCAGCTTTGACTTGCTAGGCTCAGGAGAGATCCTTCCACCTTAGCTTTTCAAGTAGCTAGAACTACAGGAGTGCGCTACCATGCCCAGCTTATTTTTTTGATTTATTGTAGAGATGAAGTCTCATCAAGTTGCCCAGGCTGGTCTTAAACCCATGGACTTAGCAATCCTCTCACCTTGGCCTCCCAAAGTGCTGGAATTATAGGTATGAGCCACTACGCCTGGCCAGCATAGGGCCCATCTAAGCACCAGATCATGTGTGGGTGCAAAGGTCATGTGCCCTTGTATCAGAAGTAATGCAAGAAAGCAGACAAAAGGACGGTGTTTTGGGATTGGATCACTTGATGCTTACCTGGTAATAGGCAGTCTATCCCTGGTGATATGTGGGAAATGGACAGTCTCTGGCACAATGTGATAGCATGATGTCAAAATTTGTGCTGGTTGTAATTTAAAAGAATAATCTGGTGGGAGGAACTACCCTGAACTGTGTATTGATTCAAATGATTCAGGATTTTAAAAGTAAGGGGACAAGGAGGCAATGTATATAAGAGAATGGAATTGGCTGATTATTATTTAATCACATTGATGTCCTCCCTAGAACTAATGAAAAGCAAAGTGAAGTTAATTTTTTTTAAAGTAAAGTTTAATAAGCAGAGGGCCTTTTTGGTAGCTTAAAAAGAGGCTTTATCTCCTATAGTCAGAAAAAATAAAAAGGTGAAAACCAGACTAAGTATTCAATAGTTAGAATTTTCAAGTTCTCAGAAGGTCAGTCAGGCCCCTGACTGGGAAAACCCAGACTCTGAAACATGTGCTGAATGCTTCTAAACAGATGCCCATACAGAAGTGGCCTACCACTCTTTCTTATGGTTAGCACTCGATATACAGGACACCAAGTGACTATGCATCCTGAATTGCTTATGTTGAACTGGAATCTGTTGAACTCACCAAGCCAGAAAGTTGGACAGGTCAAGAAGCAATCCATACAAGATGCAAATAGTAATGCAAGATCATGTCTGAGCAGGAAACTGAGCTGCATGAATAGGTAGCCCAAACCTCAATGTTACCTACTACAGTTTCACCAGTGCCCCTCTCTCAGGTGACACCTGTGGCCATCTGTAGGAGTCCTGAATGATCTACTGAAGAAAAAGAAAAAAAAATATGATTTATAAATGGATCTGCTCAGTATTTGGGTACAAGCCAAAAATGGACAACAGCTGCATTGCAGCTACACTCAACAGTGAACTTGCCAGACAGTGGTAAATAGTACATCTGGTAATACACACCATGTAGAAGGGAAAATGATCTGAGGTGAGAATTTCTGTAGAGTCATGGGAAGAAGGGAATGGCATGGCTAGCTGATCAGCATCTTGCAATGAAAAAGCTGGAATGATTGGAGACAGGAGTTCTGAAGCTGAGGTATAGAGGTGGACAGATGGAGTGAGTATATATTATGACATGTTAACAGCCACTGAAAAGTATCTACTATAAATAAAAATTATGAGAGGCCATTGATTCAGACTGAGTCCCTACACTAGGACCCAACACACCAGACCAAACCAAAATGGGGTCACTCATGCTAAATGCCACATATTCAAACCAAAACTTTAAGGAAGCAAATAGATCACAAAACAGACCAGTGCTTCCTATAAACAATAGATTCCAGTCTACCTGAGTCAGCATAATAAAGAAGTCCCCTCTTCTTCAACTGTTGCAAAACATTAAAAAAAAAACTAGATGTTAATAAACCAGCTTTTTTTCTCTTTTTGTTTCCTTGTTCCCACCTTACAAAACCTACTGGGAGCTCTCATTCTATTTTGTAGAATGAAGCTGCTCTGACTCATGAATCATATATTAAAGCCAATAAGATCTATAATTACATTTGTTGTAATTTTGTCTTTGGGCACTACATTGCAGGACCAAGTGAGTAACATGACTTGGGCAATTTGTGTTAGCCAGCTTGTGTCACTGGCCATCCCAGAATTAGAATGCTGGGCATATAAACAAAGTCATCATCAGGGCAACGACAGAAGTCTTACCCAGCATGAACTTGCACTTATTAAGACCAATCCCATTTAGTCCCTTTTTCCACCTGCTGCATTGATTGTGGAGAAACCTTTATGGCAAGATAGTAGAGACACAAGATCAAATTCCTGGATCATTGAAAGTAGATAACTTAAAATACAATTTAGTTTCTTATTGCTACTGTAACATTTCACCACATATAATGCAGCACAGCGCCCTCAAGTCTCTTTCAGACTGACTCTCCAGCCTCCCTCTTTCACTGATAAGAAGCTGAATGATTACATTGGACCCCCATAAATAATGCAGGTTAATTTCTCCACCTCAAGATTCTTAACTAACCACAAAGTCCCTTTTGCCACACAAAGCAACATATTCATAGGTTCCCAATTGACTGGAAGAGTAGCTGCTTTAGAGAGTCAGTTAAATCAACAGAAAGCTACATGAATATGAAATACAATTTGTTGTGACAATTGACTAAGTTTAGTTTACTTTTCAATGATGTTTACCAGAGTGTATCTCAACTTCTCCTAATTCACCTTTTAGGAAGAACTTAGGTTCATAACCTAAAGAATTCCATTACTGATTAAAATAGACTTTGGGCTCTGTACACATGTGCCCCTGCAAAAAATAGCACAAATCCAGATCCATATGACTTCAAAGATTGGAATTATAAGCACATATTGTAAAACTTTTTAACCACATGTAATGATATGTGATATGTCATATGACAGCATTTATATCATTAAATATGGCAACCATAGTTGACTAGAAAAATCTACATATTAAATAATTATAAATTATGACATTGCAGATTTGAAGTGCTACACAGCAGGTGTTTTAGAAATAAATTTGCAGTAACCAAAATAATGACAGGAATGGAGATATTAAGCAGCAGCTGGACACAGAAGAAAAGAGATTTATGAACTGTCAGATATAAAAGAAGAATGACACATGAGGAATCAAAAGAATAAGAGGATGGGAGGAAGAGTGGATAGAGGATAAGCACAATAGAAACATTATTATGAAAAGGCAGACAAATTGTTAAAAATAAGCAGAAACACAGATTCATCTTCAAAATAACCTTGTAATTGGCAGTAGTGGGACACTGCCAGTGGGGTGGATGTGGCGGGAGGAGACATACATCAATAAGGGTATCTGGTCTCAATCCAGGCAAAGTGAGAACCAAAGGGAGGCTCAATCTTTACCTGTACTATGGCCACTTGTATACGTAATCCCAAACTGTATCCCACATCTTTAAAAACAAAAACAAAAACAAAAACCTTGTATCAGATCTCTGTTAAACATAATGAAAGTCAAAAGTCAATTAAATTATGTCAGTTAAATATGTTGAAGAAATAAGTAACAATCTAGAATCTTATTGTCAACAAAAGTATCTTTCAAAATATGACAAAACTATGACATTTTCAGATATGATTGGAGAGCTCATCAGTTGCCCTTACTAATGAAAATTCTATATATGCTGTCAACAAAAAGAAAGTGGCTACAGACTAACATTTTTTGGCTGCAAGAAGCAATTAAGAACAGAAAAAAGTGTGGTTTAACATGTAAGCAAAAATAAACAAGCATTAATTGTATTAAACAAAAATAATGTACAGATTCAAATTTTTATAAGTACTAAAATAATATAGAACATATTATCTTTTCACAATTGAATTAAGCTAAATATATTTTAAGACATTGAAATTGGATTGACAATTAAGAAATATACACTTAATCCATTGGGCAAAGAAAAAATCATAATGGAAATTGAAAGGTAAAGTATCACAAATGCAATATTTAGAATAGTAAAACAATTAAAGCAACACATAGGGAAAAAATCATACTTTTAAGTGCATATTTTTAAGAAGACTGAAATTTAAGAACTAAGCTTCAATTTATTGTAAGATGTTACTAAAATTACAATAGAAAAAGCTCAAGGAAACTAACTACAAGGAAAGAAATAAAAACCCTGAGAGCAGAAATTAACAAAATAATTGAGAAAAAGATAACATTAAGAATATAGAGGAATAGCAAAGGCAAAAGATCTTGTTAAATGACTAATAAAATTGGCAAACTGGTAGGGAGACTAAATCAAGGGAAAAAAAGAAGAAAATCACAAATAACCAATAATAGGGGGTTGAATGCTAAGTAGATGATGAGATTATTCATTTTAAAATATCATAATTTTCTCCAGGCTCGGTGGCTCAGCCTGTAATCCCATGCCTTTGGGAGGCTGAGGTGAGTGGGTTGCCCGAGCCTGCGGGTTCGAGACCCGCCTGGGCAGGCAAGACCTTATCTCTACAATAAAATAAAAAAATTAGCCGGGCTTGGTAGTGCGCGCCTGTAATTCCGGCTACTCAGAAGGCTGAAGCGGAAGGATCGCCGGAGCCCAGTAGGTCAAGGCTGCGGTGGCCGGGAGCGGCCACTGTACTCCAGTCTGGGCGACAGAGTGAGACTCCAACTCAAAAAAAAAAAAATCATAATTTTCAAATTCCTAGAAAAAAATGAAAAATAGTCAATCTGAATTTTCTTTCTATCATTAAAGAAAAAGAATCACTTATACTTCTTCCCACAAAGAAAACTCCAGAACCATATGGTTTCACTGACAAGTTCTAATAAACAAAATAATTCTAATTCCACACAAACCATTCCAGATAAATAAATAAATAAATAACACATTCCAACTCATGTTATGAAGCTAGCACAACTTTGATATTTAAAAAAAGGAAAATGAGGGGTCAACTTCACTTTTAAGCACAGTTGCAAAACTCATAAACCAATAATTCATTAATAAGTAGAAAGACTAATATGTCATGAAAAGGTTTGTGTTATCCCAAGAGAGCATAAAAATAGACATTAGTTTGGTGTTAGAATATAATGTGCACAAAAACAGGTTGAAGGAGAAAAATGGTATAAGATGGTCTCAATAGGTACAAAAAAAAATCCTTTGATGAAATTTACCACTATTCATTTTAACAACTATTAGGCAACTAGATAAACAAAAGGAAATTTCCATCATATAATAAAGGACAGTTACAATATAATTTAGAACAAACCTCATACTTGTTGAAACACTGAAGGCCTGCCCATTAAGATTCGGATCGAGACAAGAGTGCCCACTACCTCCTGTTCAACATGGAGCTGGAGAGGGTAGACGAAGAAAGCAGTAAATCAAAACAGCAATGAAAAATATAAGAATTGTAAATGAAGAAACAAAGCTGTCATTATTTGTGAGTTACATGATTGTGTATAAAGTTCAAATTAATCTACAGATATACTAGAAGGCAAATTATCTAGGTTGTTGAAGTCAAACATTAAAAAAATTAATATATAGATATTTGCCAATAATAAACACTTATAAAACAAAATTTTGAAAAGGTAACATTTACAATGGCATAAAAATATCATGTCCTAAAATAAATGGGAGAGCTCTCTATGAGAAAAATATAAAATTTTTTAAAGATAAATTCAGGAAGATCTAAATAAATGGAAGATCCATGAATTTATAGAATGGGAAATTTATTGTAAAATGGCAGTTCTTAGGTTGATTTATAGACTCAGTTCCTATAAAAAATCAACAGGGGCTGGGCATAGGATGGGTTACACTTGTAATATCTACATTTTGGGAGGCCAAGTCTGGAGGATTATTTGAGTCCAGGAGATAGAAACCAGCCTGAGAAACAGTAAGACCTCATCTGAAAACAAAACAAAAACTAACAAAAAAAATCCCATCAGAAATATTTGTGGAACTTGACAAACTAGTAATAAAAAGAATATTTAAATGCAAAGGACCAACTGTATCTGACTTTCAAAGAAATGGTGAGAATGCATGCTTTAGTAGATACTTCTTTAAAGCTACTAAAATAAATTCAGCATGTTATTGTTACATGTAGATAAAAAGATCTAGGATAAAATAAAATAAAATTTAATTTTAAAAAGTCCAGGAACAAAGCTACTGCGTGTATATATATGGACGATTGATTTATAAGAGCAATATGCAAAACACAAGCTTTTCCAAAAATAATATTGAGGTATATATTTGTGATGTATATATATTATATACATATGAGACAAAGAGAGAGAGATTGACACCTATCTCATACCATGCTCAAAATTAATTTCAGATGGATTAAAGACTTAAATATGAAAGCTAAATATTATAGCATTAGAAAAGAATATAAGAAGATATTTTCAAGATCTTATTGAAAAGAACATTTCTTAAAGAGGGTACAAAGAAATGTTAATACGAAAGGGGAAAATGAGTACATTTAGCACTATAGAAATTAACTCCCTAAGAGTGACAGCATAGAAATTAGCTCTCTAAGAGTTAAAACAGAAGTCATAAAATTGAAAATGTACAACACATATCAGATGACTATTAGTATCAAAAACACTGTATATGAAGATCACCTACAAATCAATTGGAAAAGATCCATAGCCTTATTTTAAAAATGGGAATAGATTTGAAAAGGTACTTCAACATAGATGCGACGAGTCCTGAAGTATGCCACTTATCCTGGTTCAATAGTTGATAATGCATCTTTGTACTCTCAAAAGCATCCTAACATGTCACGCATGTTCTTTCGACAAACCTTTCCGTTTTAAAACCCACCCTTTATCTCCAACTTCTGAAATATCTACAGGCTTTAATTTGAGAGCTTCTTTGTAGTTACAGAATGAATCATTATACTGGGCCTCTCCATCTGAAGGTTTAAGGTTTAAGCTTTTCATTCCTCAGTTTTCTATTTGACAAAAATGTTATTATCCATCTCCTTGTTTCTTTGTCTTTGAGAGTTTTTAATACTTTATTTCTTCACCATCATTTCAAGAAAATTGAGATGAGTCCAAAATAAGTGATTATAGTCAAATTGCATATTTTACCCTATGTACTCATTTCCTTCTGTTTATCATTCAAATGCCTTGGTGAAATCATATCCACTTTAGAAATACTTCACAACCAACAGAAAAGAGATGATACTTTCTTCTTGAAAAACAAGACTTTGTTTGTCATCTTAATAAAACATACTTTCTTTTTTGCATGTTTGATGTCATATATTTGTTGATCTTCTGTTTTATTGCTTTTGAAAAAAATTTTCTGCAGAATTATGTTGATTCACGTTTCTATGTGTTACATTTATACACTGAATGGGAATTAATGCCTATAAGACAAGAACCTGTACCACATTGACAAAATTGTTTGTTGGAGTTTTGTTTATGGGCCTCCTTGTATAAACGGAGGTCTCCTTAGTTTAGTCATAGTCTCTATTTTCAGAGATGATGTTTTAGATTCATAAGAATGTGCAATTTTCAGTCTTTCTTTTGTCCTTGATTTTTATTCACAGTAGCTCTAAATACAGATGCCTAATTAATTTGTTAAGGAACTACTTTCTCTTCAAGTACATCAGTCCAGATTCTAGAAACATAAAATAATAATGAACTGAATTTATTTTAATTCTTATCTGTTAGAGAAGTGACATTTTAATCATTTTTGGATCCCTAGCACCAAAGAAGGGCTTCTTATGTATCTGACTAGATATTTAGAGTGCCAACTTACTATTTCCCCATTAAATAGAAATGTATATGCCATTATAACTGAGAGTAATGCAATAACACCTTCCTACTTCCAAGTTTTAACATCTTGATAATAAAGGTAAACACACGAGATGATTTGTCTGAAAAGAAAGGTAGTTGTAATTGCATTTCACCTAGGTTGGAGGGAGCATGTCTGTCCTAAGAAAGAGTTTTTGTGACCTGATACATCTCTTTAGAAGAAGAAATTTCAAAATAGAATCTTTTTCTTACAAAAAATAGAAAAATGAAATATTTACTATTGCTGAATACTTCATTTCTATTTTTACTAGTATAATAAAAGGAACACGGGAAAGTGTCATCATGAGGGGAAGGTGATAATTGCTTTCTATATACTGATATTATGTTCTGAGGTTCAAACAGTCCTGAGCTTTAAACTGCAGTACCTGCTCTCACAAGAGGAAAATAAATGTCTCTAATAATTTCTCAGCAGTTTATATCTGTGAGAAAACTTTCTCATAACATCTCTATGAGGGCAGGTCAAGTGTAGGATGAGCATCTTTGCTTGAACTATGCTGAAACTGAGAACAGAGATAATTAAAATAACATGAATAAAATTGCCTTGTCCAGGGTGGGATTGAAATTAGAATGTAGATTTCCTCATTCAGGGTTAGACTACCCCCACTGGACTTGGGAGAAATCAAAGTGTAATAATAGAAAATAGCTCTTGCCAACTTCCCAGTACCTATGATTGCTGCGTGTGCAAACAACCAAGCTCTTCATAATGCTGCCCAGTTAGGAAGCTGGACTTGGAGAAAATGATCTGCACCTTCCCTTTGATAATTTCTCTCCCTAGAGAGTGAAGGAATGACAGTGACCTATAAAGTCACTAGTGTTGTCAGGGTAGAGCCAGAAGGTCAGTTAGAAAAAGAACACTGGGTCAGTTTGGGTCTGAAGGGAAGTGGTGAAAAATGTAAGGAAGGGTAGCCAAAACAAACACTCTGAGTTTTGTACTAATAGCATTCATTGAAAATAATGTAGTAATATACTTGTATTGTTGGAAAGTTCACAAGTCAGTTTTTATAGACATCAACTTATTTGATGCAATTTTCAACACATTGAAAAGCTTGCTCAATATCATCAACTATGGAGTGTGAAGAAAGTAAGAATGCACTAGTTGACATCTTAAATTCATGTCTTTTCCTTCTCTCTCTCTCTCTCTCTCTCTCTCTCTCTCACTCAATAGGGAAGAGTAAATAGGGGAGTACTGGCAGTAAGTGTGCTTTTAGAGCAACGTATGTAACTTCCAATAGAATAGAATAACCTCTTTATGTGTTTAACATTAAGAAGAAATCGTGTTTGATATCGAGACAAGATGAATGTCATCATTAAAAAGAAGTCTAGGAGCCGGGCTCGGTGACTCAGCCTGTAATCCCTCGCCTTTGGGAGGCTGAGGTGAGTGGATTGCCTGAGCCCGCGGGTTCGAGACCCTCCTGGGCAACTTGGTGAGACCTCATCTCTACAATAAATAAAAAATCAGCTGGGCATGGTAGCGCGCGCCTGTAGTTCCAGCTACTCGGAAGGCTGAGGCGGAAGGATCGCCGGAGCCCAGCAGGTCGAGGCTGCGGTGGCCGGGAGCGGCCACTGCACTCCAGTCTGGGCAACAGAGTGAGACTCCAACTCAAAAAAAAAAAATGAAATCTAGGGAAGTTATAATCCTACCTCTGGGTCATTTAGAGTTAAATGAAAGAGTATAGAGAAATTATAACCATGCATATGAGCTCAGACACTAAATCATTTATTAATGTACATATTTGGAAACAGTTCCATTACCAATTGCTCTAATGACTTCCAAGTGAAGAAATTTTATCTAAACTTGCTTAGGAATAACTTCATATTTGAAACTTGGCCCTCCTTAATTGTGTGATGTATTATTTTTTATGATGAAAATATAAAGACTTTAAAGAAGAGAAAAAATGTGTAAGAATATGAGAGAAAAGATTTGTTGTGGATGCATCAAAACCATCTAGGTAAACACCAACAACTTCTACACAGTCACTGAACACTATGCCATCAAGCAAAAGACCAACCAAACTTCTGGCAAAACAACTGAAGTAAATCATAGAGGTAGATCTTTGATGCACACTTACTATGTGAATAAACACACACCACCGAGGCATCTTATTCATGAACCAAACTTTAGGATTTAATTCTGTAATAATATATATTATTTTTTAGAGCAAAATTGGTTGATTATATCTGCGCCCTACAGACATTTAAGTATTTGATGGATTTAACCATTCCTATCTCCTATTTTCAAGCTTTGAAAATGTCTGCTCCTTCTGGCCACTGTTACACACTTATTTTTCTAGTATACAGTCTATTTTCTCTAAATAATAATAATTAACTATTTTCAAAGCACTAGGTATTATGCTTAGCAGTTTTAAACAATTTTTTATTTAATTATCACATTAATCCAGCAAGTTAATTTTATCATTTTGCAAAAACATTGAATTTCAAAGAAATTAAATAACTTGCTCCATGGAATGTAGAGGCAATCAGTAGACCTAGGATTTCAACCTAGAATCAAAGTTTTGAGGGTAGACAGTATCTTTTGTATATCTTCCATATCAGTAATTTATATCTTACATGTCAATAATGTGCACTGGAAACACCTGAAAAACTTAACACTTGTACTTTGTAACCTCTGGAAATTCTGATTTGGTTGGTCTCGACTGGAACAACAGAATCTACATTTCTAATAATTTCCTTGGTATGAACCTTATGCAACCAGATGAAAAATGTGCTATTTAGAGTCACTATATCAATGTCTTCAGTACAGTAAGAAATATAAAAATATTTATATACACACATATTTTGTATTTTAAAAGAAAATTCCAGATATCAAGCTCGAGTTTCTTTGTGTCTTATAAGATTTAAAGATTCTTTCAAACACAACACACTGACACTCGAATAGATGAAAAGCAGAACTCTGTTACTTAAAGCTCCAAAGGAGGGTGACTAGCAGACAGGACCATGCAGAGAGATGTGCTGGAAGACAGAATTACAGCAAGTTAGAGCTGTAAGGAGTAGGCAATATATGGCAAGTAGAATGGAGTTAAGCTAGGTTTCCAAGACTCCCAATGGGTTGGCTAGTTTCAATAATTTTGTGGGTTCCAGGACATAAAGCCTGTCCATAGAGGCTGGTACCTGGCCCTGGGCTGATTAGGGCAGGTATATACTATCCTGGAGCGTCAGAAATCACTAAAGAATTCTTGGAAGTATGAACTTAATCAGCTGTTCAAGAGAGGAAGTTGACCAACATCTAGCCAGGACCTAAAACTGGGTCAAGACAGCATGATCACACACACACACACACACACACACACACACACACTTTGTTCTTTAAGATCTTACTCAAGATTGGTTCAAACTTCAATGCACAATTTCTAGGTAGTTAAATAAATCCTCACCAGTGTGACTTTTTTTCTCATTTGTCCACTTTTGCTTTTGTTGCCTGTGTTTTTGAGGTGTCTTCATAAAATCTTTGTCCGGATCAATGTCCTAAAGCATTTCCTCTGTGTTTTCTTCTGGTAGTTTCATAGTTGAATCTTACATTTGAATCATTAATCAATTTTGAGTTGATTTCTGTACATTGTGAGAAAGTTCTAGTTTTATTTTTTCTGCATCTGAATACCCCACTTTTCCCAGCACTATTTATTGAAGAGACAAGTCTTTCTCCAAAAATATTCTTGGGTGCCTTTGTTGAAATCATGTGGTTCCATATGAATTTTAGGATTTTTCTTTTATTATTTTTGTGAAGAATGCCATCAGTATTTTTATAGGGACTGCATAGAATCTATAGATCACTTTTGGTGGTATGATCATTTTTATGGTATTACTATGTCCAAACCATAAACATGGAATGTCTTTTGATTTTCTGTGTCCCCTTCAACTACTTTCACTAGTGTTTTATAGTTTTCTCTCTATATATAGTTTGTAGTTTTATCTTTAACTTCCATGATTAAATTTATTCAAAGGTATTTCATTTTTTGTAGCTATTGTAAATTAGATTATTTTCTTGATTTCTTTTACAGCTGGTTTGTTTTTGATGTATAAAAACACTACTGATTTTTGTGTGTTGATTTTGTATCCTGCAACTTCCCTGAATGTGTTTATCAGTTCTAAGGGTTTTCCATGAAGTTTTTAAGGTTTTTAATATATATCATGCCATGGCAAACAGGGACAATGTGGCCCTTCCTCCTTGCCAATTTTGATGCTCTTTTCTTTTTCTTGCCTAATTGCTCTGGCTAGGACTTCCACTGCTATGGTGAATAAAGTGGTGAAAGTGAACATCCTTTTCATGTTCTATATGTCAGAGGAAAAGCTTTCAACTTTTTCCCATTCAACATGATATCTGCTGTGGGCTTTTTTTATTTAGCCTTTATTATGTCAAAGTAGGTTCATTCTATACCTAATTTGCTGAGAGCTTTCATCATGAAAGGATGTTCTTATTCTCCATGCCAAGTTTTGAATTTATTATTGTTTGTTCAACAGTTAACATCAGCACTTCACTTTTCTTTTAAAAAGTAAGGATTAAAATAAATTTCTAAACACATTCATATATACAGACACACACATACAAAAGCACTTACAGAAGGCATTTTGTGTGTAGTATATTTTGATGAAGAGTTGGAGTTTAAATTAAGTAGAGTTTGAACTACGATAGCAATAACAATAATTATTACAATACAATAATTGTTAGATATCTCTGTTTCCAAATTTCTTGAGCAACAGCTTCACAATGTTGCCCAGTCATTCACCCTTCTTTTAACTTTTTGTTTCCTGGGTCTATGTGGTTTTTGGTTTATTTGTTTTGTTTTTCTGCTTTGTTTCGTTTTGTTTTATTGTTGTTGTTGGTCGAGTCAGAGTCTCACTCTGTTGTCCAGACTGGAGTGCAGTGACACAATCGTGGTCACCTCAGCTTCAACCTGTTGGCCTCAGATAATCCTTCTGCCTCAGCTTTCCAAGTTGCTGGAATTAGAGGTACATGCCACCACACCCAGCCAATTTTGATTTATACTAGAGAAAAAGTCTTGCCAAGTTGTTGAAACTGGTCTCAAATACCTACGTTCAGGCAATCCTCTGCCTCCCAAAGTGCTGGGATTACAGGCATGGGCCACTGCTCCCAGCCAATGGGTCTGTGTATTTCTAATGTGAAAGTGCTTTGCTATCATCTCTGTTTCCTGGACTTCCTTTAACCCTCTTCCCATGGTCTCATATTCCATCCCATGTAACTATCTGGGTATTTTTCTAAAGAGAGAATGTTTCCACTGGAGCCAGCTATTAATATTAATATTTATTTTCACTCTCTTACTGAATACAGTTGTCTTCTCCTGGGAAATCTTTATTTCACTGAAAGATGTCATACAAGATCTATGATTTAAATCATCTCCCCAAGTTGACTTCATTTTGTATTGTTTTTCATAACAATTGTAAAGTGATTATCTTGATTTCTACTCAGTAGCCTCTGGGAATAAAATAGCGTTGTCAGAGAATGATGATTGCTCTGTGTATTTTACCAGTAAATTCCACATACACTGGAGAACTTGTGCCTTATGAAAGATTCCACTGAATTCCTATTTTACAATTTACAGGGTCAGAGGTAAACAGTGATCAAATATCAAACTATACAATTAGAAGTTCTGCTTAGTATGACACTACTGGTAAAGGAGCAGCAAAAAACAAAATAGCACACAATGTTTCATTTTGCTGAGGAGAAAAAATCAAGTCCCCTCTTTAAACTCCTCCTCTTCTAAATCTCACAAATTTGGAATGTTCCAGGGTTTGTTTGTCATTCTTTTTCTACTTTCTCTTTACATACTCCCTAGGTGTCTTCATTCAGTCCTATATGCCAATGTCTCCCAAAGAAAGCTCTAGCCTCATTCCTCCAGTGAAAGCTGCTTACTTAATCTCCCTTGTTTCCCATGGGTACCAAATAAACACTTCAAGCTAACATGGCCAAGGTAGAATTCTTGATATTCCCTTCTAGCTCCCCAGTCTTCCTCAAATTAACAAGTGTCCTACCATTTACCAGATAACTCTTTGGTTCCTTGCTTTTGCTTTCATTTTTCCAGGCCATCAGCAGGTCCTATTGACTCTGCCTTTAAGACACACTCTGAATCTTACCAAGTCTCACTATCTCTGCCACTAGTATAGGTTGTCATCCTTCTTGCCTCAACTACTGCAGTAAGTTCCTAACAGTTTTATGTGCCCTTTTCGCTGTGCCACTACCGTCAGCCAGTCAGTTGTCAGACCAAATGTAAATCAGATTAAAACATTTTCCTATTCAAAACTCTCTAATTCCTTCCTTTCACATTTTGCAAAATATGAAAATGTGTTGTCATGGCCTGGAATTCTATGTAATCTAGCCCCTGATTCCCTCTTTAGCCACATCTTTGATAGTTCATCTCCTTTCTTCCTCAGTTACAGCATCACGGGGATTCTTTTAAATCCTTGAATACTCAAAGCTGTTCCTATCTAAGACACTATATGATTCTTTCACTCTTGACCTGGAATAAACTTCCCAAATCATTTCTATTTCTTCCACTAAACTTCAAACCTCATGATGGCATAGACTTTTGTATCTTCTTACATTATAAGTCCAGTGCCTAGAAAAATGTCTGGCACATATTAATGCTGAATAATCATTTGTCAAATGGTTGCATGGATGAATGAATCAATTTCTCAAGTCTAAAATAAGCAGAAAAAACATGCTGACCAATAAATGCACAGACAAAATAACTCCTAAAACAATAATTCTGTATTGACCGTTTCCATAACATAACCATAATAAGAAAGCTTTATTGAGCATTTTGCATTCCTCTCACATTGAGTTAAAAACCTCATGGTCTTCCTTTCATTTATTTCTTTCGACAAACCTCTGAAGAAGTACTCTTATATTTTCCTATATTACAGATGAGGGCCTTGAGGTTCATAGAGGTTAAGTGAGACATTTTCTCATTATCACACAATTTCTAAACTATAGAGTTGATACTTGATTCAATTCAAACTCCAAAGCTTGCAATTACTGTATTATAAAAAAGGAATATGGCAATTATTTTTTAAAGCTAATTTCTATTACTTAAAGATATTGACAATCCAATAATTATGTAAGTGGATCTGCTAGAGAATGCATAAGTACACTAAAAACAACATGAAGAAAGGCAATGAGAGTGCACAGGGTACTAGATTAAGAATCAGAATAACTGGGTTCTAGTTTTATGTAGGCTGCTCTTAGTCCTCCTATCTAACTGAAATTTTGCATCTTTGACCAATATTTCCCTAATATCTCTCTTCTAAAAAATGTTGAATTCCCTTTTGGTAGAGAATTTAGTCCACTACTAGACTGTCCCAAGGAGTTCCTCTATTGTCTTTCATCTACCTCATTTAACTCATTAATATTTACTACTCTGGTCCTCAGGGTATTTGATTTTGTGACATCTCAGCTGGATTTCATCATGCTGCAACCTTTTTCAAGTCAATTATGCTGATATGAACAATTCCACAAGGAATTACCAATTTTAAGAAATTAAAAAATACTTTAACAGTTGCATCATATTTAATTGTCAGATTAATCTAAACATAAATTAATGTTATTCATATCTTGCATAGCTGTAAAGGAACAAAAGTGTACTAATATACAATTACAAAAAAACTTTTTTAATATTTATTTTCAAATATCACTTTAGCCTTGATTTAACTGATATGTGGAAGATATATAATTTTTTTCATTGCTGTCATTTTAAAATATTTTACATTCTAGAGAATCTTGACAAGAAATGAATGTTTAATATAAACAGCCAAGATAATATGTCTGCAGTGGCAAAACATCCATTGTAAAATGGAAAATTTAGTCATATGATATTTTCTTTACAGGATGCCAAACATCTGGAAATTCGAGGAGAACTTCACAATTACCTAAATATTTCATTTCTTCTCTGGACATTTATTTTCCTGTAGCTGCAATCTAATTTGTCAGTAAAGTGGGGGAAGTGTTGCATTCTAGGGGAAAAAAATTTTTTTTCCAAAGAGCTACTTAAAATGCTATTGCTTAAAAATGTTTTTTAAAAGTTTAGCAATTGTTGTGTGACTAACCCACCATCTGCCTGCTGTACATCACCTGACATCTGTACCTGCATACCTGCCCTCTGTGAAGACATGGCGCAGACCATCACCTAACCACTTTAACAACTTTCCCACATCAAAGGGAAGGTTTAAAAAGAACTTGACTTCCAGCAGCCAGTTGCCATAGCTTTGTTAAGCTCTTGTGTGTCTATAGGGCTCTCTGAGTTATGGCAGCCACGATTCTTGGCTTTGGCCCTCTCCCCTACCTTGGAGCGGTGAATCCTCTCTCTCTCTCTCTTTCTCTCTAATTTATATTTCTAAATAAAATGTACTTTCTAATTTTAAGAAAAGATTTGGTCTGATTAAAGGCATTTCTTAGGTTTGTAGTTCACATAGTATAATCCTAAACAATGAAGTTTTTGGTTTCTCTTGTTTGTTTGGATTTTTTTATATAGTAAAAAACATTGTACTGAGAACAAAATAGCTGTCATTATATAATTTTTTTCTTCATGTTAAACATGCATTGAGTCATGATTAATTTAGTTACAATGATGAATACAGGTTATGTACATTGGTCTAGGCAAAGAATTGATGTCTCAAAAGCAAATGCAACAAAAAAATAAGTAAGTGGGCCTTAATTTAAAAGCTTCTGCACAGCAAAAATATGATTGACAGAGTAAATATGCCAATGACAGAATGGGAGAAAATTTTAGCATACATCACAAATATCTCGTAATCAGAATCTATGAGGATCTTAAACAAATCAGAAAGAAAGAAAAAAATCCCATTAAAAAGTGGGCAAGTTATATGAACAGACATTTCTCAAAAGAAGACATATAAATAGCCAAGAAATTTATAAAAAATTCTCAACATATGAATTTTAAAAGAAATGCAAATAAAACCACAATGAGATATCATCTTATACCAGTCAGAATGGACTTTATTAAAAAGTTAAGAAACAATAGATGTCGGTGCAGATGAGATGAAAAAGGAACACTTATTCATTGTTGGTAGGCGTGTAAATTAGTACAACCTCTATGGAAAACAGTATGGAGATTTCTCAAAGAACTAAAAGTAGATCTATGATTTGAACCAGCAATCCCACTGCTGGGTGTCTACCCAAAGGAAAATAAATCATTATACAAAGAAGACGCCTGTTCTTGTATGTTTATTGCAACACAATTCACAATTGCAAGAGATGTGGAATCAAACTATGTACCCTTTAATTGAATCAATTGTATTCTACATACCATAGAATTTTATTCTTCCATTGAAAAGAATGAAATTATATCTTCTGCAGCAACTTGATTGTAATTGGAGGCCATTATCCTAAGGGAAGTAACTCAGGAATAAAAAACTTATGTTCTCACTTGTAAGTGGGAGATAAGTTGTGGGTTCGCAAAGGTATATAGAATGGTATAATGGACATGGGAGACTCAGAAGGGAGAGAGTAGGAGGAGAGTGAGAAAGAAAAATTCCTGTTGGGTGCCTGGCACTGTGGCTCACATCTGTAAACCCAGCACTTTGGGAGGCCAAAGTGTGTGGATTGCTGGAAGCCAGGAGTTTGAGAACAGCCTGGCCAACATAGTGATACCTTGTCTCTGGAAAAGAAAGAAGGCAAGAAAGCAAGAAAGATTTCCAAATTTCCTATTGGCTACAATGAACACTCACTGGGGACATGGGAAATGGGTACCTTTAAAGTCCAGACTTCTTCACCACTATGTAATTCATCCATGTAACCAAAACCACCTGTACTCCTAATGCAATTGAAATAAAAAAGGTTAAAATAAAATAAAAGATTGCATCAACATAAACAATACTGAGAATGAAAAAACTAAATGTAACTGTTTTTATTAGAATCTTTAGGATTTGGAAGGTTTTCTATTTTTATTAATTTTCTATAATGGATAATGCTATTTAAAAATGAAAACAAATTAATTCAGTCTTTCTGCTGACTAGAAGCATCTATTAATTTGTTTTTCAAAAAAGACCTCATGTTTACAAAATTTCATTTCATCTTGGATTCCTGATCAACATGGTTCCTGTGAAGAGTATCCAATTTTCTGGAATCTGAGAAAGTAGGAATCTGCTAATATTTAGAGTGCATTGATTGATATCTGATACCAAGTAAACAGAATAATGTGGTTATTTCTCATGAATGAATGGAAGCAAACATCCCCAGAAACATAAGACTATAAAGATATCACATGAATAAATTACTCAGGAATTTTATATTGGAAGTCTTAAGAAACTAAAATTTCAAGAAAACTAAAAAAATTTCCATGAGATTAGTCTTGATTATTTCTCTCATGAAAATGAACAGCAGTACTAAACACATTAGGAAATAAACAAAGGAAAGTATTATAAATACCTGAAAAAGTTCTATTATTAATTCAGATATCTGAATATTCAACAAAATAAGTTAACAATCACCTATTAAAATATTTTTACTTTGCATAAAATAAAATGCATTATTTTATATTAATTATTTTATATAAAATAAATGTAATTTTAAAAGCCATTAGCTATTCACTATACCAAATAATTTTTTAAAAATTTTATTATAAAGATGTAGGGTGCATTTCAGAGAAACTGTGTATTTATTATTTTTGTTGTTGCTGTTGTTTTTGTTTTCTGAGTTGGAGTCTCACTCTGTTGCCCAGACTGGAGTGCAGTGGCATGCTCCCGGTCACTGCAGCCTCAACCTGCTGGGCTCCAGCAATCCTTCCACCTTAGCCTTCCAAGGAGCTAAAACTACAGGTGTGTGCCACCACACCCAGCTAATTTTTTATTTATTGTAGAGATGTGGTCTCTCCAAGTTGCCCAGGTGGGTCTTGGACCCATGGGCTCAGGCAATCCTCTCGCTTCGGCCTCCCAAAGTGCTGAGATTACAGGTTGAGCCACCGAGCCTGGTCCAAATAATTTTTTACAAAAATAATGCCTCGTCTTAAAGGAGTTATGTATTTTCACACTCTGGGAAGATATGTTTTTTAATAAACTGCATAATGAGTTGCAGCTTGATGGTCCTGTGGTAGTAATACTGATATATCTGGCAGTAAGTCAATGAGAAAGTACCAGGATCCTCAGAATGAACTCCCTGTCAATAATTCCTAAAACTTTTGCATTAATCTGCAGATTTGCTGTATGCATTGTATTAAGCAGCTATATAACAAAGTAAGCTATAGAAAAGGTGATTAGATTTGCTTGTTCTGCCATAACAAAATACTGTAGACCAGTGGGCAGGTTAAATTAATTTCTCAAAAGTTCTGGAGGCTAGAAGTCCAAGAGCAAGATGCTGGCAAAATCAAGGTCTGATGATGGATCCTTTTCTAGTTTGCAGGTGATCACTTTCTCATTGTGTGCTCATATGGTCTTTCTCTGGTGTGTGTGTAACTAGCCCAATATTGTTAAATATTTTTAGTGGTACTCTTTAAATAGATGAGAATGTCAAGATTTTGCAATTCCAGTTGATAAGGCTCTACATTCGTGAACTCATGTCACACATGGTATTAATAGTATGGTTTGAGTCTATGGCATGAAATTTTCTTTCTTTTCATATAAATTATCTGTACCCCTGAGCTTAAGTTTTCTGAAAGCCATTTAAGAACATTTAAAAGTTTCCTTCATCATAAACTTCAATGGAGAAGAATAAATGGATGAAAGCTTAAATGAATAACTCTAAGGAATTCAGATTGTCTCAAAGATAATGGGTTTTTTTTATATTTTTCTTTCCAACACATTTTTAAAAATATTATAATATTACAAATATCTTCAGATACTGGTAACAAGTTTTTTAATGTCTCAGAAAACATTTTCAGAATAAGCTTTGTCAAATAGGCAAAACTTATTTATGTTGTACTAGCAATGAACAATAAAAACTTGAAATTTCAAAATACCATTTAGAATAGCATCAAATAGTTTAGGATACATTTGATTTTTTAAGATATATAAAACCTATACACTGAAAACTAAAAAAACTTTCTGCAATATATTAAAGCAGATTTAAATAAATGACATACTGAGTATGTAGATCAGAGGACTCAACAGTTTAAATATATGTATTCTCCCAAACTGTCTATAGATTCAATGCAACCACAACCAAAATTCTAGCAGGTATTTTTGAAGAAATCGGTAAGCTGATCCTAAAATTTACATGCAAATGTAATGGATCTCAAATAGTCAAAACAACTAGGTCATATGGCTAGCTAGAAGGAAATGAAAGCACATGTCTGCACAAAAACTTTTTCACAAATGTTTGCAGAAAGTTAATCTGTAATAACCAAAAACTGAAAACAACTCAAATGTCCATCAGTGGATGGACAGGTAAATACATTGTACTATATACATATAGTGGAATATTACTCAGCAATAAAAAGGAACAAACTACTAATGCAAAAAAAAAATGACTGTTAAAATAATTATGCTGTTTGAAATAAGCCAGGTCTCATTCAAAAAAAGAGACTATACATGTATGATTCCATTTATATAAAATTCTAGGAAATGAAAACTAATCTATAGAGACAGAAAGAAAGCAGTTGTTGCTTGGGATCAGGGGATCACAAAAGTCAGAAAGAAGATATGGAGGAAGGTGGATAAGTTCTTTATCTTGATTGTATGTTATATATGTGTCAAAAAATCATCATAAAGCACACATTAATTATGTGGAGTTTTATAGATGTCAATTATTCTTTAATAAAACTGAATTAAAAACAACCTTTGGAACTAGAAGTCAGGGTGGTGGTTTTGATTGGTGATTACAGGTAGGCATTGAAAAAGGGAGAGGCTTATGGCATTGTAGTCATGCTGTTTCTTGATTTGGATGCTGGTTGTACATGTGTGTTCACTTTCTGAATTAATTTAGCAATACATGATATATGTGTATCACCTTTCTAAATGTATATTGTTCTTCTTTAAACATTTTATATTCAAATAAATATATAAAGAAAGGTTTCAAGTCCAACATGAAACATACCAAGCAGTTTTTTTAATTAAAAAAAATAACGAATTGCAGATGGGAATAGGGCTAGAGAGAAATAACAAGCACAGTCAGCTAATATCTAAATCATGCTTTACTGAAACATAACACAGAAACTTCTCCCAGAAGTTAAAGCTAAATGAGTTTATAAAGACATTTAGTTCATTTTACCACTACTAGTCTTTCTTAGAAATGTATTCCTTTCCTCTAAGAAATTACTTCTAAAAGTGGGCTTTTCAGAATTCCTCTTCAGAAGCACAATAAGGAACTATGTGTTTAAAAAGTGTTTCAGGGACTTCCAGCAAGATGGCGATGGGGCAACCTGGTCTGTGAAACCCTCTGCAAAGGAGAACTGCAGTGGGTCTCTGGCTCTCGCCCCGGGGGCTGCGGACCCCAACATCGCAGGCTGCTCTTCATACGGAGCATGGCCGTTGCCACTGCTGGGGTATCACAGCAGACTGGACAGTCACTGCAGTGCAGATGCCACCGCCGACACCGCTGCCGCCTCCACCACTGCCGGGAGCACATCGCACCACCGGACTGGAGGCAATCCATGACTTCAGTCCTTGAAGCCCCTTCAGGGAAGATCTGCTGGGATCGCTGCCACCTCTCCTGCGACCCAGACGTCCTGCTTGCTGTGAGTCTCCTGCCTGTGCCCTGAGGCAGGCATCCATCTCCAGTCTCCGCCGGTTCCTGTCCGGCCCCACCCGCTCTGGGGCGAGCATCTGAGATAGCACCACCTGCTGGCGATTCAAGATAACAACACCAAAACGGGAGAAACAAGCTTGAAAAGGACATAGGCCAGAATGGTGAATGGAGGGTGATCTGAACTGTCCTTCACAGCAGACCAGGGGCAACTGATCCTAACTGCAAACTAATTTACCAGCTTGAAAAGAAAGCTAGAAATCAGAACTGAAAGGACATTGGACTTAAATGAAAAGTCTCACAGTGTGCTTCATTGATTCTGTTAGTTTAATGACTTACTTCTATTCCTACTACATTGTTCCTTTTTTTTTCTTTTCTCTTCCTTTTCTTCTCTCTGTAAACCATATTTTTGTATAGAGGAACAGCACACCAATAAGGTGGTTGGTTAGCTTGTATGTTAGCATCACTGTTTTATTTTTTTTGTATGGGAGTTAGTTCATCTGTAGCTGTGGTCTATTGTTTTTATCTGTTTCAGTATAGGTCTCTCTCTCCATTTGTTGGCATACATTTGTTTCCTCCCTTACTCCTTTATCTCTCCACCCCCTCTTCAACCCACTGTCTGCTCCATTCTCTTCCCTCTACTAACCACATTTTATTTCAGGGAGTAAACCTATAGCCCCACTGCACGGACAGATTCCAAGGCACTGGGAAGTGGGTTCCAGATTATCCACACACCTGTCAGCGAATACCAGGACCTGCAGATAGATTTTGAATCACAGCTCCCCCCTTAAGTAAATCTCAAAACTGCAAAAAGGACCACCCCCAACCTACAGTGCAACTCCAGAATTGAACAAAGTAAGAGGGCATACATAAAGAATAGGAGATTGAACAAACAGAAGTAAAACCAATCCCTTTACCCTGAATAAAAGAATTAAAGAAGACTGTGACATGGAGGGAAGGAAAAAGTAGGGAGGGGGAAAAACCACACAAATGAAGAAAAACCAAAAGAAGAATATAGGTTTCACACAGACTCCTGGGAGATCAGACACTGAGAAAACAGATTCTGGAACACAAATAATGAAGAGCCCCCAGAAAGGTTGGTCATATGCAACAAACCCAGACATCAAGACATTAATGGAGAGAATTAAAAAAATTGAAGAGAGACAAGAGGAAAATAGGAAGGAGCTGATGTCAGAAATAACCGCAGTAAAGAATACTGTGATGGAAATGAATAACAGACTAATAAGCATGAAAAGCAGAATT
>NW_007258129.1:59628-63645 GCF_000164805.1 Carlito syrichta | reverse complement strand
CTTCATTAGTGAGGGAGAATTGAAATCTTTTCCAGATATCCAATCCCTAAGAACCTACACAGCCACCAGACCACCTCTACAGAAACACTTAAGAAAGTAATGAACACAGAAGAAAAAGAAAAAAGAACAATAGCATTCTTCACAAGAGTACAGGCAAAAGATTAAAAACACACATGACCCAACTCCAGAACCCAAAGAAAGACAACAAACAAACAGGAACAACTCTGTAAGAACCTTATGATAGGAATCAACTCTTGCATTTCAATCATTAGCCTAAATGTGAATGGACTAAATGCACCACTAAAAAGACATAGCATGGCAAAATGGATAAAATATCATCAGGCAGCAATCTATTGCCTTCAAGAGACTCACCTCACTAGAAAGGACACTAACAGACTCAAGGTAAGAGGATGGGAAACAAACTTTCAGGTGAACGGAATACAAAAGAAAGGAAGAGTAGCGATCTTAATTTCAAACAAAATACCCTTCAAGCTATCAAAAATCAAAAAACATACAGAAGGCCACTACATAATGATAAAAGGCTCAATCCATCAACAAAAATATCTATCCTAAACATATATGCACCCAACACAGCTGCGCCAACTTTCATAAAGCAACTTCTAGGAAAACTAAAGAAAGATATTGAACCTAACATCATCATAACTGGGGACTTTAATACCCCACTCACAACCCTAGACAGATCATCAGGACAAAAAATCAGCAAGGAGATTCGGAACCTCAATAGACTTCGGACCAAATGGACTTAATTGATATCTACAGAACACTCCATCCAAAGACCACAGAATATACATTCTACTCATCACTGCATGGAACGTATTCTAAGATCGACCATGTAATTGGCCATAAATAAAGCATAAGCAAATTTAAAACGACTGAAATTCTGCCATGTACCTTCTCGGACCACAGTGGAACAAAAATAAACATTGACACCAACAAAGTCCCCCCAAACCCACAAAGACATGGACACTAAACAGCATGATGCTAAACAACTCCTGGGTGAATGATAAAATCAAAACAGAGATCAAAAGATACCTGGAAAGAAATGAAAATGAAGAAACATCTTACCACAACCTACTGGATGCCTTGAAAGCTGTAGTAAGAGCAGAATTTATATCCCTACAAACGCACATGAAGAAAATGGAAGGAACACAAATTAACAACCTAACAAGCCACCTAAAGAAGTTGGAAAAGTAAGACCACAAAAACCCTAATTTCAGCAGAAGAATCCAGATCACCAAAATAAAAGCCCAAATCCAGGACATAGAAGACAAAAAGATAATACAAAAAATCAATGAAACAAAAAACTGGTTCTTTGAAAGGGTAAACAAAATCGATGGTCCCCTAGCTAGACTGACCAAGAAAAAAATGAGAAAAAAATCAAATAAGCACAATCAGAAACACAGAAGATGAAGTCACATCTGACCCTGAAGAAATACAAAAAATCATTACAGACGACCACGTACACTTGTATGGAAACAAACTTGAAAACCTTAAGGAAATGGAGGACTTTCTGACATCACACAACCTACCTAGGTTGGAACAAGAAGAAATTGAGACCCTAAATAGGTCAATAACAATCAAGGAAATCAACTACATAATAAGAAAACTTCCTACAAAAAAAAGCCCTGGTCAGATGGCTTTCCAGCAGAATTCTACAAGACATTTAAGGAGGAGCTGATACGAATCCTACTGAAGGTATACCAGGCGATTGAAAAAGATGGAACTCTCCCCAAATCATTTTACGAAGCCAACATCACATTGATACCCAAGCCAGGTAAAGATCCAACAAAGAAAGAGAACTACAGGCCAATATCTTTGATGAACAAAGATGCTAAAATTCTCAACACGATCCTAGCAAACCGGATTCAACAATACATCTCAAAAATCATCCATCATGACCAAGTTGGCTTCATTCCTGGGATGCAAGGCTGGTTCAACATTCGTAAAACCATAAATGTAATTAAATACATCAACAGATGTCAAAAAAAACCCCACCTGATTATATCATTAGATGCAGAAAAAGCTTTTGATAGAATCCAGCACTCCTTCTTGATAAAAACCCTTGAACATCTAGGCATATGGGGAACATACCTCAAAATAGTAAAAGCCATCTACGAGAAACTCACAGACAGCATACTCCTAAAAGGACAAAAATTGAAACCATTTCCCTTGAAAACTGGAACAAGAAAAGGATGCCCACTCTCACCCCTCCTGTTCAACATAGTATTGGAAGTCCTGGCTCGAGCAATCAGAGAAGAGAAGGCAATCAGGGTTATCCAAATAGGAAAAGAGGAAGTCAAGTTATCTCTCTTTGCAGATGATATGATTGTGTACCTTGAAACTCAAGAGAATCTGTCAAAAATCTCCTTACACTGATAAAGGCCTTTGGCAAAGTCTCAGGATACAAAATAAATGTACAAAAGACAATCGCATTTCTCTACACCAATGATAAACAAACAGAAACCCAAATAAAAAACACAATTCCATTCACAATAGCCACAAAAAAATGAAATTCCTTGGCATCTTCCTAACCAGAGATGTGAAAGACCTTTACAATGAAAATTACAAAACACTGCTCAAAGAAATCAAAAATGACACAAACAAGTGGAAAAATATCCCATGCTCATGGATTGGAAGAATCAACAATGTGAAGGTGTCCATCTTACCTAAGACAATCTACAAATTCAATGCAATACCCATCAAATTACCAGCAACATTCTTCTCAGACCTAGAAAAGACAACACAGGAATTCATATGGAAACACAAACGTCCAAGAATAGCCAGAACAATCCTCAGCAAAAAAACAAAAAACAAAAAACAAAGCAAGTGGTATCACATACCAGACTTCAAACTTTACTATAAAGCTACAATCATCAAAACAGCTTGGTATTGGTATGGGAACAGGCGTATAGATCAGTGGAATAGAATTGAGATCCCAGAAGCAAAACCTCAATTTCTCAACCAACTCATCTTTGACAAGGCCTCCACCACCTACCACTGGGGAGAGGAGAACCTATTCAGTAAATGGTACTGGGAAACTGGCTGTCCACATGCAGAAGATTGAAACAGGACCCCTATCTATCCCCATGCAAAAAGGTTAACTCCAAATGGATCAGAGATCTAAATGCAAAACCTCAAACCATAAGAACCTTAGAAAATGACGGAAATACCCTCATGCAAATTGGAACTGGCATCCAATTCCTGAACAAAACCCGAAACCCACAGGTCATAAGAGAGAAGATAGACAAGTGGGACCTTATTAAACTGACAAGCTTCTGCAAGGCCAAAGAAACCATCCAGATAGCAGGGAGACAGCCTACAGACTGGGAAAAAGTATTTGCCAACACCAGGTCTAACAAAGGCTTAACATCTTGGATCTACAAGGAACTCAAACGTGCTGAAAAGAAAAAAACAAGCAACCCCATTATAAAACGGGCAAAAGATATGAACAGACACTTCACAAAAGAAGACATCCGAGCAGCCAACAAACACATGAAGAATGTTCAACCTCACTAATCATCAGGGAGATGCAAATCAAAACCACACTGAGATACCACCTAACTCCAGTCAGAATGGCAATTATCAACAGCTGCTGGAGAGGGTGTGGTGAAAAGGGAACACTTCTACACTGTTGGTGGGAGTGTAAACTAGTGCAACCTCTGTGAAAAGCAGTGTGGAGATTCCTAAAAGCTCTAAATATCAACCTCTCATATGACCCCGAAATGCCCCTACTGGGAATATACCCTGAAGAACTCAAATCACTCTATAAAAAAGATACCTGCACACGTATGTTTATCACAGCATTGTTCACAATAACAAGAACCTGGAAATAACCATGCTGCCCTTCAAAAGAGGACTGGATTTAAAAAATGTGGTACACATACACGATGGAATACTATGCAGCCATAAAAAAGAACAAAATCATGAATTTCGCAGCAACCTGGATGGAACTAGAGTCTATAATACTGAGTGACCTCTCACAGAAACAAAGATCCG